>NC_091465.1:9694188-9941688 GCF_027789765.1 Dendropsophus ebraccatus
GCTGATAGGCCACTTAGCCAATCACAGGCCACAGCGGTCCCGGCCTGTGATTGGCTGAGCGCTCCGTCAGCTGACAGGCCATTCTGAAGCTAGAGCGCGCGGGGAGGAAGACAGAGCGGAGGAGAAGCCCTGCAGGTAATGTATTGTGCTTCTCAAATCATTGGTCGCACACCGCTATTCCACCATAGCGATGCGCAGTGGGGGAACGATGATTTTAGGTCTGGCCCTAAATGAACGATCAGCCGATGACATGATCATCAGCTGATTGTTCTCTCTACTTCACCGAGCGATAATCGGCCGATTCGGCCGATTATCGTTCCTGTGGAATAGGGCCCTTAGTGACCCAATGTTTACTTACATGCTGCAACACATAAAAGGGGTTAAGAAGCAGAAGACAGAGATCTCTGCTTCACTGCTCTGTTAACCTTTGACCTCTGTTCTCCAGCTGCTGCAATCAAGTAGGAAAGGAAAATGTGCAGGACTCCGTGCAGAGGTCAGGGGTTATCAGTGCACCAGCAGAAAAGCAGATATATATATATGCGCAGTGCTTTGTGTTGTGCGTAGGGGAGGGCGGCCCCTTAAAATTTTTTGCTATGGGGCCCCATGAATTCTAGCTACGCCCTTGGCTGTCAAATTCACTGTCTGATGCAAAACTACAATTCCCATCCTCATGCCTTGACAACCAATGCCTAAGCCAGGCAGCTTCCTACCCTACCCAATAGGAAAGACGGCTCTGATGATATGAGGAGGAGGTTCTGCCCGGATGATCTTTTGATCGTCCGTGTGGCCCACAGAAGATAGCAGCAGCTGCTGCCACGGCTCCCTTTACACGGCCCGCAGACCGTCGCTATTGTTGTCAAGATTTTGGTTCATGTTTGAAAACAACGATCAGCCGACATTGTGTAAGCTGATTGTTGTCTTTCAACAGGAGCTATTACACAAAACGATTATCACTGGAACAGCTGATAATCGGCCATGTACGGACGGTAATCGCTTTGTGTAATAATACACTTTTGTACAAAAAAGTATATTGGAGAATGGCTGATGAGGTAAAGACCTCATCTCTCATCATTCCACATCTCAAGTGAAACAAACCCAGAGAAAGAGAGAAATGCTATCCCACAATGCATGTGCTGTTTACTGTAAAGGTCGCCCTCACTTCCCCGTCCTCTGCTCTTACATAACACTGACATTTCCAGGCTGCCCTGCAGGCTGATAGAAGCGTCTCACCAGGGGTATTATATGGGGGGGGGGGGGGGTACCTGCTCTCCGGAGCCTGAGGCCCTGTACTCACAGTGATAGCTGGGGGCACTGACTACCCGTCCTGGGATAGGACCCTTAGAGTTTTGCATTGCACGTCACTTGTTATGTGATAGGAATTTGTTTAGTTTTGTGTTTTTCTTGTGTGCGGCTTTCATCACCTAGGCACAGCAAGCGTCAGCTCCTCCCTGTAAGTGTGTGTGTGTGTGGGGGGGGGGGGGGCGCTTACCTTGAAACAGCAAGTAAACAGGTTGGATTTTAACCCATTTGCTCAGGGATAAGTGACGCCACTTGTACCTGAGAGTCATTGATCCCAACAAAATCCAGACAGATTTCATTGCAGACCTAGGACCACCATGCCACAGAAATTTTGGGCTTGTGGGTTCTGGGGGATAAAAAAGCATGAGCCTATATAGTGGGTGGACAATTGACAGCCTTACAGCCTCGGTCATGAAGGGGTCACATCATATGTATATACCTAACAGGAGAATATTTCCAAGATTGTGTTGCAAATTTAAGCAAAGGTTAAAAAAATCCCTTTGTGTTATAGTTCAGGCTTTAGGTGGCTTTTTTACATAAGACTAACACCTCCATAGTCCCCAGCACAAGGTGTTCTCCCTGTGAAGACTCCAGGAGAGCTAACCATTAACCCGGGTTCATGCATCCATCTGACTGCACAGTGATTAATAGCCAGGAGTTCCTGTAACACTGAAGACTAATCCTGCTCATTGTGTGATGGATGATGATAGACCCGAGAGACGTTGCAGCAGCCTGGTGAACCCTAGCTGCTGTGCTAACAAGTGATGGCGTGATGGCATATTGCAGGGGGGGGGGGGGGTGTATTGGGTACCATCAGAAAATGGCAGGGCATCATCAGTTATTTTTTGCAGATATTTTTGTCAAAAATTGTGAAGATAACCATCGGCCCTCGAGCTGTTGCTAAAGTACAATTCCCATCAATTCCCATCACCATAGCTAAAGCTTCAGCTGTCCAGGTATGATGGCAATTGTAGTTTTGCGACAGCTGGAGGGCCGCAGGTTCCCCATCCTTGTTGTGTCACCTAGCAGAGGACCAGAGATCAGAAAGATGGCTAGTAAGTATCTAATAAAGGGTCTGACATCTGCAGTGTCCCAGAACACGCTGTCTGTTTCTCACTGTCAGTTTATTTTTGCTATTACAGCCATGCCTGTTCTGGAAACTATTTGCACTGCAACTGTGACTATGTAGTCCCTATTACTCTCAGGTTCATGTATATTGTATATGTGTTTAACTCTGTGCAGTGGTATGCTAAGGCTGAGGATCACGTGACCATGCCCTGTAACCATGGTTCCTCCAATGGCCGTAGAGCTTTGGCCAGGAGTACCATGTGACTTCCTGTTCTACCTCAGTCTTGTCCTCCACCTTCAGGAGCCAAGTTGTGTGTTTGTGTCTCTCTTCACCTTCAGAAGAGTGGACCTGGTGCTCTGCTGTAACAGATCCTGGCTGTCCGTCTGCTCAAGTGCCTGGAGTATCCTCTCATCTGGGTGTCGTTCCTGTTATTCATCTCCTCATCAAGTCAAGATTCATACCGCAAGTACTCTAAGTCCACCCAGCATCTCTATTCTTCTCTCATTACTACTCCCATCATCCAGCACGTTTCACCTCAGCCTATGCAGCACCACCTTAGTTCTGTCTTTACAAGTCTGCTATATACCCGGTTGCATCCGGAAGAGACTGTTGCTACCAGTTACCTCAGTTACAAGAAAAGTGTAACCACCGCTGTTACTCAACCCTGGCATTGGTGTCCGTTTACTGGTGCCTTGACTAGGTACAGCGAAGAATCGCATGCCCAGTAGCAATTCTACCGCAGTATCCGCAGACGGTCCCTCAGCTGTGCCATCCTCATGCCCTGTACTGTGACAATCCTACACCCTGCAGCTGCCCCGGTTCCTGCCCGCTCACAACACCTGCACTGCGAAGTGACCCTCACGGGTCAGGGCATCGCACATCCATTACACAGATAGACAAAAATGATTCCAGTGACAGTCCAGGAAAAATACAGAATATATAGTGAAAAATGCAAACAAAAAAAATGTACGAGCAATAGGAAACATAAAGCAATTCCAACATGTTTCCCCTGTACAGTGTTATCCAGGTTAATCAGGGAACTAAAGTGTCATAAATCATGCTCAGGGACGCAAAAAACACGGATCCCATAGGCTTCTATTGGTAATCCGTACCACAATCCTGATCTACACTAGGACATGTCCTATTTTTTCATGGACTGGATTGTGAATCACTGAAGAAGTAGAATATGTGAAGAGCACAATAGAAATCAATGGGCACCAAGTTGATCCGTGATTGCTGACAACTTTGCGGGACATGTGAATAAGACTAGGGACACACTACTTTTTGCATTCCATTTTTTCATTAGTTTTTGCAAAAATCGAATAGAAAAAGGGATGCAAACCGTTTGATCTCAATTGACTTCTGATGCAAAAAACAAAAAAAAAAATTACACAATTGCAAAAACAATTGAGACCTCACCTAAAAAAGGACATTGATAAAATAGAACGGGTCCAAAGACGAGCTACAAAAATGGTGGAGGGTGTAAGGCATAAACCATAGCAGGAAAGACTTAAGGATTTGAATCTGTATAGTCTGGAGGAAAGACGGGAAAGGGGGGACATGATTGAAACCTTTAAGTATGTTAAGGGACTAAATAAGGTTCAAGAGGGGAGTGTTTTTAGTAAAAAACTGAGCTCAAGAACAAGAGGACACAGTGAGAGGTTAGTTGGGGGAAAGATCAGAAGCAATGTAAGAAAATATTATTTTACTGTAGGAGTAGTAGATACCTGGAACAAACTTCCAGCAGAGGTGGTTGGTAAATCTACAATAACAGAATTTAAACACGCCTGGGATAGACATATATCTATCCTAAGATAATAAGGAAAAAAATACTAAAAGGGCGGACTAGATGGACCCAGTGGTCTTTTTCTGCCGACAATCTTCTATGTTTCTATGAAAAAACGTAGTGTGAGCCCAGCCTGAGGCCTAACAGTAATTTATTTCATGTTTTATGACCTAGTTGCAATAAGTTATGTTTTATAGAAGAAAAAATGTAACAAAAAAAGCAGTTGCGGAAAATTACACGAGATTTACAATTACAAAAATGCACAAAAGTACACAAAATATAGTTTTTTTCTAAAATAAGATGATTTGGTCATTTCTGTAACCTTTGTATTGTTTTTTGTTATTTCTTCTTCTCACGTCTGTATATTGGTAACAGCGGAGTTGCACTTCAACAATCCTGGGTGATAAACAATATAGAGGAGGATACAAAGTGCATGTAGGGCAGAGGGTTGTGACGTCCCATAGAAGCTGCATTGGCTGCATTGTTTATGTGGCTTCTCTGCAGGTTTTTAATAGCTGGAGGGTGTGCGGCTCCTCAGCCAATGGCGGCCCTCCTAGCAGCCGGGCAGATCAGGGTTCACTCTTGTTTATTGCACTGCAGGGTCGTGGACGTGACCATCATATATCTTGGTGTTTTTTTGCAGTTGGGTTGTTACTTAGGTACAAGTTCCCTCAGGCGGCTCTAAGGAAGAAGCAAGAGAACATTGTGTTATAAAACATATATCCGCTAGTAAATAGTGTCTAAGATATGCAAAGTATGAGAGAACTGCAAATAACACATCAATAGCTGATCAATAACATGTTTACAAGGTGACCAGAGAGACGGATGACTGGCTGCAGGGTTACTGGGTGAGAGCTGGGAGCCGCACTCACTGACAGCAAGCAGAGATTGTGAAACCAATAAGGGAATAAATGCAATGAACAATGTACTGGTAAGGCCTCATGCACACTAGAGTCTAGAGAACCATGTGCCGCCATATGGTGTCTCCATACAGCACCCTATCACAGATGGATCCTATGTATGAATAAAGCAGGGATGGGGAATCTTATGTTCTCAAGCTGCTGCAAGTCTACACTTCCCACTATAACATTAGATGTGAGCTAGTATCTGTTCACACTTGGACGCTGTGCAGCGTCATTAGATTAAAGGGAGACTCTGGAGCAAAAAAAAAATTTCAAATCAACTGGTACCAGAAAGTTATATAAATTTTTAAATTACTTCTATTTAAAAAAAAAAATCTAGTCTTCCAGTACTTATCAGCTGCTGGATGTCCTGCAGGAAGTGGTGTATTCTCTCCAGTCTGACACAGTGCTCTCTGCTTCCACCTCTGTCCATGTCAGGAACTGTCCAGAGCAGCAAATTCCTATAGAAAACCTCTCCTGCTCTGGATGGGAATTGTAGTTTTGCAACAGCTGGAGGGCCATAGTTTCCCTATCCCTGCTGCAGAGTATTGCTTATTGGGTTGTGTTCACACTGCATCAGGTGACTCTTTCATCATGGCCGTCCTGGTCCATAGCACACCTGGACCTACAGTATACCTGGTTAGAATAACATATAGCCTGTGTGTAGTGACGGGAGGAGGTGACGGCGGCGCCCCCTCCTCTTCTCAGCGTATGACATGTGTCTTCTATATATATCCACATGTGAATAACATGCCGTGACCTATAGACATTCCACACGCTTCTAGGTGTGTCATATTCCTGCCCGGATCAATTTTCAAGGGAGAAAGACGAAAACAGCCAAAATAAGCAACGCTGGGGTCACTAAATGTTACTGACGGGTATCACACGGAATATATCATATAGGATATGACAATGGGTGCTATATACTATTCATGCTGGAATGATGGGACATACAACCAGCGATGGAGGGAGACTTAAGGTGTTCTAGAGACGTATCACTGGGTCTCATCATTACCAGGAATCATCATAATAACAAGGAGAACATAGTAGGGGATAATAACAGCCATTATATTGTACATGGGGTTGGCCGATCATGTAATTTAAAGGGATAGATATGAGTCTAGTTTCACTTTATTCTTCTTCGGGGAATGAAGCAATTCTAGGAAGCTGAGGCGTAGGCTGCTGTATGTCGGATCCTGACCACTGCCTGAAGTACGGACATGGCAGAAATTACTTACATGCTCCAGACAAACTATTTATCATCTGTCTACTGAAAGCATGAATGGTGGGAGTCCCCCCCCCCCCTGAGACCCCCCAACAACTGCAGGGGAGCGTGGTAAAGAGAAGTCTGAATAGAGCAGCAGTCCAGCATGTGTGCGGCTGCCATAGCCAAGCTGTATGGGAGTGATGGATCTCCTCCTCTCAATGGGTGTGCGGCCAGAGGTAGACAGGGGTTCTCTTAATAACAATTAGACAGTCCCCCTTATAATCTATAATGTATTCTATATCAATGGTAAGGGAATATGTTCTACCCCTTTAAGAGTATTTTGGACTCTCAAAATGACTCCAAGGACCTCACGAGTGTCTTTCTTGGGCGTTTATTCACACTGGGCTCAAAAATAAGCAACACGTTTTGGTGTTGGACTACAACCTTTATCAAGCTCCTCCTCACAGCAAAACGCCGGATAGAGCAAAGTTGCTAGAAGCCTATGAACTCTATCTTGCAGCGCGGGTGTCAACAGAGAACCCTCAGCATTCTGCTTATCCCAGGTAACAAGGTCTGGGGCGTGTGTCACCCTCTAGGATGGATCAACCGACACTAGTGGGCAATAGGTGGTGCAAAACACAGGCACAAGTATTCTCACTCCCTTCTCAAGTATTCTTCCTTGGGTCATCTCCACTTTTTGTGGGTGGCAGTACCAGTAGTCCGGGTGTGTCACTACTCCACTCCGGACCACCGTGATAAGTACCCAATGGACCCTGTTACAACCCGGCAGGACACTGTACACAGGGGAACAAGGTATAGCCAGCCCATTAAAATAAAAGCAGGTGTGCCACCATACCTGTGTGCCCAACCGGCACTGGCGTCATGACACAATACCACCAGGCAAGGCTATATCTCGGCCAACAACCACAGGACTGGCGTCACACTTAACCAACTGGCAAGTGACCGGCCGCACCGGAGAATAGGGAATCTGATCACCAGTTGTCCGAGTGGAGAGACCCCCAACGATCCCGAAGGCAAGAACCCAATCACTGTACAATGACTGGAGTCTGTCTGCACATCCACCATCACCTGCACTCATTCTCTATAGGGGAACCGGACAATTCAGAGCGCTGAACTCGGAGGCACTCAATGGCCCCAAAGAGAATCAATGGAGCGCAGGTGTGCTGAGCACTCTATTCATTGGGGGCTTTTTTACAGCAGTCGGACCCCCAGAGATCAGATTGTTATCCTCTATTCTATGGATAGGGTATAGCAAGCTCAGGTGGGTATAACCCTTTAAGCGTTAAAGAGGTTGTTCACCCACTTATTTCAAATCAACTGGTGCCAAAATATGCCAGAGATTTGTAATTTATTTCAGTTTAAAAATCTCCAGTCTTCCAGTACTTATCAGTGGCTTTATGTCCTGCAGGAAGTGGTGTATTCTCTCCAATCTAACACAGTGCTCTCTGCTGCCAACTCTGTCCATGTCAGGAACTGTCCAGAGCAGCAGCAAATCCCCATAGGAAACCTCTGCTGCTCTCCAGACTGGAAAGAATACACCACTTCCTGCAGGACATACAGCAGCTGATAAATACTGGAAGACTGGAGATATTTTAATAGAAGTAAATTATAAATCTCTGGCACTTTCTGGCACCAGTTGATTTGAAAGATTTTTTTTTGTGAACTACCCCTTTAAGTTTTTTTTATCTACATCATAGACAGACACAGGAGCAGCTACAGTATATAAACCCTACAAGGACCCTAAATACAGCATCCCAAATCTCCGCTTCCCAGACTCCCCTGGCTAAGGCTTTGCAGCACATTGGCTATTAATCTTATCTCATATCAAACCACAATTATTAGATTTTGGGATACAGACAGGTTTCCTGTACCTTGCACTCCATGGTGCCCTCCCTCTTGGACCCGCTGTCTGGTACCACGCACATAGGTGGTTCCTAACGTCACTTGCTCCGGCCTCTTGTATTCCTGCCAGTCTCACACGATGACCTCTCGTCGGGCCATGCTGATCTATGCACAATGCTATATAATGTTGTGGGAGCTGTCTCATTGATCAGTTGGTGCAACACATTGACCAACTTCCCTGGCACCGGCATTGGTGAAGGTCACACCAGTCACACTGATGAATGTTGTAACTCTAACTACAAGGGGCGGTGGTCTTTATCTCATCATCTTTGCTCTATAGTTCACTTGTTAAGTAACATCAGGCCGGCAAAATGGGGCAACCGAGCAGGAACCAAGTCTATACCGTCCATGAAGATGCGTAGGATTCCTTATATCTGCAGGTAAAAATAAAATTAATTAAAGTATGTGGAAAGTTAAAAAGTTAAAAAGTTTTATACCCTGCAGTACCAGATGCAAACCACTGACAGGTGTGGCGCTCTTTTTGGAAATAATAAGCCACTTTAGACCAGGCATGGAGAACCTGTGGCCCCCTAGCTGTTGCAAAACCACAATTCCCATCATGCCAGGACCAGGACGGCCATGATGAAAAAGTGTGAACCCGGCCCAATAAGAGTGCAATACTCTGAAGCTGGGATAGGGAACCTGTGGCCCTCTAGCTGTTGCAAAACCACAATTCCCATCATGCCTGGACAGCCAAAGCTTCGCTTTGGCTGTCCAGGCATGATGGGAATTGTACTTTTGCAACAGCTGGGGGAAGGGGGGGGGGGGGGGGGGGGGGGGTGAGGGTCCCCATCTGTGCTTTAGACATTGTATTTAGCGATTTCTGGGTGACAACCTATATGACCTCCATTACCACTCCCCAGAGGATGTCACCCAGCTTTCCCTGAATTATAGATCCATGTATACACGCAGCAATTTATCCATTTTCCATCCCAGACTCCCATCAATTCTTCAGAACACACATTGTACAGACACAAATCTTCCGTACTCTAATTTCTAGGAACACGACGACTCTTGTGTAATTTAGGAAACGGACTTGTATGTGCATGTATAACGTATGACCCAGATCCTCATAGGCAAATGAGGCATAGAGAAACGATACCGTAGTGCCTTCAAGTGTCAGGGTATGCTGGTAGTTGTAGTTCTGCAATGGCAGGAGAGTAACTGGTTGGAGACCATTGTTCTAAATAAGAAAAATTTTGCCAAAATCGCTAAAAATTGTGGGGGGAAAAAGTGAATTGTGTGGATGTATGCTCAGGCACTGCGCACGGGTAGTGTCAAACTTTTGTGGTTCTGCAACGTTCTCCAAACCTGAACATTCGGCATTTGATTTCCTGCGGCTGCACAGGTTGGATACAGCCCTAGGGAGTCCTGGAAGACATGGAGACAGCCATAGGCCATAGGTTATATCCATGGAATCAAATGGCCAGGAATCAAATGGCGAATGTTCAGAGAACGTTGCCAAACCTGACAGGTCTGCTTAACACTAATCTCACTTACAGGCAGGTACCCCAGTTATATGTGCGCCCCACAAGTGTATCAGGATGCCCTCTAAGTGCCTCAGGCACAGATCTCCCCCCATAAGAGTATCAGCTACAGCTTCAAAACCCCAATACTGCCTAAGCCGAGTCCCCGTAAGTGTACCACAGACAGGTATTCTCCTTATAAGTATCTCAGCCACAAGTGTTCCCCCGTAAGTGTACCACCGACAGGTATTCTCCTTATAAGTATCTCAGCCACAAGTGTTCCCCCGTAAGTGTACCACCGACAGGTATTCCCCTTATAAGTATCTCAGAGACAAGTGTGCCCCCATAAGTGTACCAGACAGGTATTCCCCTTATAAGTATCTCAGCCACAAGTGTGCCCCCATAAGTGTACCACCGACAGGTATTCCCCTTATAAGTATCTCAGCCACAAGCGTGCCCCCGTAAGTGTACCACTGACAGGTATTCCCCTTATAAGTATCTCAGCCACAAGTGTGCCCCCATAAGTGTACCACCGACAGGTATTCCCCTTATAAGTATCTCAGCCACAATTGTGCCCCCATAAGTGTACCACCGACAGGTATTCTCCTTATAAGTATCTCAGCCACAAGCGTGCCCCCATAAGTGTACCACCGACAGGTATTCCCCTTATAAGTATCTCAGCCACAAGTGTGCCCCCATAAGTGTACCACCGACAGGTATTCCCCTTATAAGTATCTCAGCCACAAGTGTGCCCCCATAAGTGTACCACCGACAGGTATTCTCCTTATAAGTATCTCAGCCACAAGCGTGCCCCCATAAGTGTACCACCGACAGGTTTTCCCCTTATAAGTATTTCAGCCATAGACGTGCCTCCATAAGTGTATCAGTCACATGTTCCCCCCCCCCCCCAATAACCTCCTCTGCTACAGAGACCCCCATAAGTGTATCAGTCACATGTTTTTCCCCCAATAACCTCCTCAGCTACAGGGACCCCCATAAGTGTATCAGCAACAGGTGGCCCCCATAATATGTGCCACAGATAGGTCTCCTTCAGTTCAATAATTGGCAGGACGTCAGGGCCTCAGGTAAAGATGGAAATTGTTACCCGCGGCAACCAGAATCCAGCCTCATTCCTGAACTTCTTTGAAAATGAAAGTGATCTGGTTGGTTGCTATGGGTTACAGCTCTAGGCCCGGGCTGTGTTACCTGACCTGTGACAAAACCATTGGCTGTCAGAGCATGCTGGGAGTCGTAGTTTCGCAACAACTGTAGTGCCACATGGCAGGTATATTACAGTGCTTCAACAATAGATGATTCTGCTTGTTTAACCCTTTTATTCCTTATGTACATGGCGAATGTTGTACACATCACATGGAGGACATATACAGTCAGTGGCGGTCTTTGGCACCAAGCACACCAAGCGATCGTCACCCAGCTTTTCTTACCAAATGCAACATGGCCATCACTCAGCTTTCCCACCAAACCCAACGTCGTCACCCCTCCCCCCTTTTTTTAGCATTGCATAACTATATAGACAAGCTTTTAGAAGCTGTAGCGGCGCCTTTATTGGTTGTCACCCAACTTTTCCAGAAACAGATGTAATTTTTTTTCTTCTTTTTTTTTAAGGGGGGGGGGGGGGGGGGGTGTGTACTTTCCGTATAACATTGTAATAGATTGTTTCTCTCGCACTCATCCACACCACATAGACGTTGTGAGCATGTCAGTAAAATCCACAATGTGGAGTCGCACCGCTCAGGTTTTCCATGTTGCCTGGTGAGTTGGAGTCATTTCTTTTAACCCTTTCATTATGGTTTACATTAGGGACCAGGCTGCTGAAAGTTGCCCCCACCCCCCTATAGCTAGGATGCTGTCTATTTTGATAATAAGTATTCCTATAATCCAGTGCTCTCTAACCTGAGCCAGCATGGATGATATTCCTATTACACAATTTCACCCAACTGGTGGCTTTGGCTGTCAGGGCATGCTGGGAGTTGTAGTGTTGCAAAAGCTGTAATGCCACTGGTCAGGGGAACACCGCTATAACCTACAGGTGTCATCTAGGGTTATTCACGTTTTTGTGGAATTATCAAAAATAGATAGATAGATAGGAAACACAATTTTAAGGAGAAATCACCGACACTACTTCCACCACTCTAAAGTAAACCTTGGATTCATTTAATAGGTATAACGCAAAGGCATCAAAGTAGTAAGAAAAGCTGAAGGCACTCACCGATCTGATGCAAAATTTCTTTATTTTGTTGTGGGTAAAAGCATAGACATGTGTCTTGCGGGACGGCAGATGCCACGATCCTACACAAACAACATTCTCATGACGGCCATTTCGCGCGCATGCACGCTTCCTCAGATCGGAGGGAAGATCTGAGGAAGCGCGCATGCGCGTGAAATGGCCGTCATAAAATAAAAAAAATAAAAAACATTTTTGCAGCAGATAGGTGAGTGCCTTCAGCTTTTCTTACTACTTTGATGCCTTTTCGATAGATAGATAGATAGGAGATAGATAGATAGATAGATAGATAGATAGATAGATAGGAGATAGATAGATAGATAGATAGATAGATAGATAGATAGATAGATAGGAGATAGATAGATAGGAGATAGATAGATCGATAGATAGATAGGAGATAGATAGATAGATAGATAGATAGATAGATAGATAGATAGATAGATAGATAGGAGATAGATAGGATATAGATAGATAGATAGATAGATAGATAGATAGATAGATAGATAGATCGATAGATAGATAGATAGATAGATAATAGATAGATAGATAGATAATAGATAGATAGATAGATAGATAGATAGATAGATAGATAGGATATAGATAGATAGATAGATAGATAGATAGATAGATAGATAATAGATAGATAGATAATAGATAGATAGCACATGGCACATGATGGAGGACCTATAGATGACAGCAGCCCTCTCTGTTCGCTCTTGTCATACAGCCAGGTGATCACGTGACCTCCCCCCTCTCCTTCCAGCATGGTGCATACTTCTGCAATCGATCAGTGACGTCACGGACAACGCCCCCTCCGTGCCCCCTCCGTCTCTATGGCTGCGGATGAGGCGGCAGGTCTCCAGTAGCCACGCCCCCTCATACGTCGCTCCGTCCCCGCACACCCCCTCCCCTCCCCCGGGATAGTGACGTGATATCACCAGCCGGCATCGAGGAGAAAACCGGCTCCTACCGGCCAGCGGGACACAGCGGAGAAGAGCGGCGGGGGTATGAGGGACTGAGCGGACACAGCAGCCGGGGACATGGCTCACAGCAAGGACACCCTACTGCACCTCCTGGCCGGAGGGTAAGAGCGGCGCCTGACACCACAGTATAGAGACCATAGAGTATAATACAGTGTGGGTATCAGAGAGAGGAATACACAGACGCTCCTGACACTGCTGGGACTAGTAGTTCAGCAGAAGCTGTAATGCAGGTGTATATAGGCTGGTATATAGTATGGAGGCTGTTATGTCATCTGCCTGGACCTAGGGACAGTGTATAGTATAATATAACATAGTGTATATTGTGTATATACTGGGATACCAGGTGGTGTGATATAGTATATATACTGGGATACCAGGTGGTGTGATATAGTATATATACTGGGATACCAGGTGGTATGATATAGTATAGTGTATATACTGGGATACCAGGTGGTATAATATAGTATATATACTGGGATACCAGGTGGTATAATATAGTGTATATATACTGGGATATCAGGTGGTATGATATAGTGTGTATATATACTGGGATACCAGGTGGTATAATATAGTATATATACTGGGATACCAGGTGGTATGATATAGTATAGTGTATATACTGGGATACCAGGTGGTATAATATAGTATATATACTGGGATACCAGGTGGTATGATATAGTATAGTGTATATACTGGGATACCAGGTGGTATGATATAGTGTATATACTGGGATACCAGGTGGTATAATATAGTATATATACTGGGATACCAGGTGGTGTGATATAGTATAGTGTATATACTGGGATATCAGGTGGTGTGATATAGTGTATATATACTGGGATACCAGGTGGTGTGATATAGTATATATACTGGGATACCAGGTGGTGTGATATAGTATAGTATATATACTGGGATACCAGGTGGTATGATATAGTATAGTGTATATACTGGGATATCAGGTGGTATGATATAGTGTATATATACTGGGATATCAGGTGGTATGATATAGTATATATACTGGGATATCAGGTGGTGTGATATAGTATAGTATATATACTGGGATATCAGGTGGTGTGATATAGTATAGTGTATATACTGGGATATCAGGTGGTGTGATATAGTATAGTGTATATACTGGGATATCAGGTGGTATGATATAGTATAGTGTATATACTGGGATACCAGGTGGTGTGATATAGTATAGTATATATACTGGGATACCAGGTGGTATGATATAGTATATATACTGGGATACCAGGTGGTGTGATATAGTATATATACTGGGATACCAGGTGGTATGATATAGTATAGTGTATATACTGGGATATCAGGTGGTGTGATATAGTATAGTGGATATACTGGGATACCAGGTGGTGTGATATAGTATAGTGGATATACTGGGATACCAGGTGGTATAATATATAGCTAATACAGGGTGATGTAACATAGTATGATATAGTATAGTGTATATATTATTATATCAGCTAGTGAGATGTAGTGTAATAAAGTATATGCTGTCATATAAGGTAGTGTGATATAATATAGTATGATATAACAGAACAATGTAATATGATATAATATGGAATTATTTAATATAGTGTGCTATAGTAATGTAATATAATAGATATAAGGTGATAGAGGAATATAATGTGATATTGGGTAGTATGCTATAACAGAATAATATAGTATGATGTGATATTGGGTAGTATGATATAACAGTAATATAGTATGATATGATATAAGGTAGTATGATATGATATAACAGTAATATAGTATGATGTGATCTAAAGTATATATAAGTATGATATACTATATAGTAAGGTAGTATATAATAGCATGGTGTGTAGTCTGGTATGGTGGCATCAGCTGTGGATCCATCTTCGTGTCTTCATACTTCGCCGTCCTCTTTTCTTCATCACCATGAGGGTAGCGGCAGGGTCACAGGAGGAGGCCGGGCTCTGGCAAGGTCACCCGGAGATTATAGAGACACACAGGGCTGGGGATCACTGCTGAGGATCTGTTACTGTGTAGCCGGAGATTACATATTCATGTCCGGATAGTGTTACATGGTTTCAGGTGTCGTTACCTCGGCTACATATAGGCCTGTGATGATTGGTTTATAGCATGGAGATGGTCAGACATGGAAGGGTTAAACATTTTAAAGGGCTCTGCAGTTATACCGTCCAGACTGACTGCCTTAGGGTTCTTCAAGGTATCTTATATAGCAGTGGTCATCACTCCTATGTCCAAGATGGGAGCGCCCGAGAGCCGCAGGTTGGAGACCCTTGTCAGTAGACCCCCTGAAATACACACAGTGATGTCACAGGACAGGGGGGAGAATACACACAGTGATGTCACAGGACAGGGGGGAGAATACACACAGTGATGTCACAGGACAGGGGGGAGAATACACACAGTGATGTCACAGGAAAGGGGGGGAGAATACACACAGTGATGTCACAGGAAAGGGGGGGAGAATACACACAGTGATGTCACAGGAAAGGGGGGGAGAATACACACAGTGATGTCACAGGAAAGGGGGGGGAGAATACACACAGTGATGTCACAGGAAAGGGGGGGAGAATACACACAGTGATGTCACAGGAAAGGGGGGGAGAATACACACAGTGATGTCACAGGAAAGGGGGGGAGAATACACACAGTGATGTCACAGGAAAGGGGGGGAGAATACACACAGTGATGTCACAGGAAAGGGGGGGAGAATACACACAGTGATGTCACAGGAAAGGGGGGGAGAATACACACAGTGATGTCACAGGACAGGGGGGAGAATACACACAGTGATGTCACAGGACAGGGGGAATACAGAATAAAGGTCATGGTATACCCTATACCCTATTGTATTGCAGCACAGAAAAAACTAAAATACAATGCAGTGATGGATGTCGTAGCTCAGAAATATTCTACAACGGATGCAGATGCTGGTGCATGATGGAGGAGGATGTGGTAGAGTACAGCGGATCTCGCCCCCCCCCCCCCCCCCATTACTCCCCTCTTGTCAAAGATCCAGAAGATCATGTGACACACACACCCCCTACCAGGAGTGTAATGTGACCCCCTCACTCCCACTATCTGTGATGTCACGGACAGCGCCCCCTCCGCGCCCCCTCTGTAAGGCCTCTCTGCACCATCTTATGTGTAAGGGGAGATGGGCCCCATAGTGTCTGTGTGGGGTGGAGGGGCCTCCATGACTCTTCACCTGCTGGAAAACTACAGCTCCTGGCTTGCTGGGAGTTGTAGTTTTGCAGCAGGTTGGGATATAGGATGTTCTGGTTGATATGGAGAAGGCTGTCAGGGCATGCTGGGAGTTGTAGTTTTGCAGCGGGTTGGGATATAGTATGTTCTGGTGGGTTATGCCCTAGGCTGTCATGCTGGGAGTTGTAGTCTTGCCCCAGCCTATTCAGCTGCCCCCCCCCCCTCTTATAGGATGCAGTCCATCCCATTGCAGTTAGTGGGGTGATCTGGCCATTGTGCATCCAGCATGTTTCGCCATGTGTTACAGTAACCCCCATGTGGCGCCCCCCGCTGGTGTCACAGGGCGGGCTCCGTTTTTCAGATTCCCTTTGAAGCCTCTTTATTTAATGTGTGTTACTTTCCAGTGAGTCAGGCGTAGTTTCCGCCCTCGCTGCCTTCTCCCTCTGTTAACCCTTAGTGTGCCGCTGCGTTCTCCTATCTGCTCCTCTGCATTACTTCCTGTCCTTGAAGCAGGTTAGAGAATAGGGGATTATCTTATCGGCACAGCCCGGGGCGGGGAGGCGGCTGCTGCTCGGCATCCATTGTGACCCGTCACCTATATGTCATATAGTCCTGGTATGACCTGGGGAGGAGGTGTGCCAGGGCATGGGTGATACCTGCTCACATGGCACCTACATGACAGGATGGCATGCTACCTCATCACATACCATGCCTGTTCTAACTATACCGTGCCTCTTGCTAGCAACCTTTGACCTGGTAGTTGTTGCAGAACTACAACTCCTAGCATGCACTGGAGAGGCATGGGTCACATGAGGATTCCTGGGACACTACTCATCCATCTCTGGTAGTGCCAAGCCTCTACTCCATATAGGCATGCTTTAATCTGGACTATAGCAGTCAGGTTGTTGGGGCATATTCACTATCTGTTACCTATGTCCGCCTGATCCAGGATGAGATTGCATCCTCCTAGATTTGCGGTTGCATCCTGGCATGGGCGGGCAAAAGTAGCAGATGGCAGCGTGCCACATCAGTAATCTCAGGCCATAGTCTCCTAATGTAGAAGGAGCCGGGCACTAATGGAGATGGATGTCCTCACCGCCGGGTCCCAGGTACACTCTGAAGCACTGTTACTGCATGCTGAGAGTTGTAGTTCTGAAGCAGCCGCTGGGTCACAGGTTACAGGCTACTTCCCTAAAGAACATTACATAGGAATTTGCCAATGTGGCGGCATGTTGGTAAAGATGCCCATTACTTCTTTTTAGGGCAGTAATCTGCAACCTGTGGCTGGTGCAGAACTACAACTCCCAGCATAAAGTGAGGACACCCGTCTCATGGGTGTCTATTACATATAGGGTCCGTCCTGTGGCAGGATAAGAAGTGAGGGCACCCGTCTCCTGGGTGTCTATTACATATGGGGCCCGTCCTGTGCCAGGATAAGAAGAGAGGGGACCCGTCTCCTGGGTGTCTATTACATATAGGGCCCGTCCTGTGGCAGGATAAGAAGTGAGGGCACCCGTCTCCTGGGTGTCTATTACATATGGGGCCCGTCCTGTGCCAGGATAAGAAGAGAGGGGACCCGTCTCCTGGGTGTCTATTACATATAGGGCCCGTCCTGTGGCAGGATAAGAAGTGAGGGCACCCGTCTCCTGGGTGTCTATTACATATGGGGCCCGTCCTGTGGATGTATAAGAAGTGGGAGCACCTGTCTCCTGGGTGTCTATTACATATGGGGACTGTCTCATGCCAGGATAAGAAGTGAGGGCACCCGTCTCCTGGGTGTCTATTACATATGGGGCCTGTCTCATGCCAGGATAAGAAGTGAGGGCACCCGTCTCCTGGGTGTCTTATTACATATGGGGCCCGTCCTGTGCCAGGATAAGAAGTGAGGGCACCCGTCTCCTGGGTGTCTATTACATATGGGGCCTGTCCTGTGCCAGGATAAGAAGTGAGGGCACCCGTCTCCTGGGTGTCTTATTACATATGGGGCCCGTCCTGTGCCAGGATAAGAAGTGAGGGCACCCGTCTCCTGGGTGTCTATTACATATGGGGCCTGTCCTGTGCCAGGATAAGAAGTGAGGGCACCCGTCTCCTGGGTGTCTATTACATATGGGGCCTGTCTCATGCCAGGATAAGAAGTGAGGGCACCCGTCTCCTGGGTGTCTATTACATATGGGGCCCCTCCTGTGGCAGGATAAGAAGTGAGGGCACCCGTCTCCTGGGTGTCTATTACATATGGGGCCCCTCCTGTGGCAGGATAAGAAGTGAGGGCACCCGTCTCCTGGGTGTCT
This sequence comes from Dendropsophus ebraccatus, assembly GCF_027789765.1. Classification (NCBI taxonomy): domain Eukaryota; kingdom Metazoa; phylum Chordata; class Amphibia; order Anura; family Hylidae; genus Dendropsophus; species Dendropsophus ebraccatus. The sequence continues at coordinate 9,712,573 of NC_091465.1, forward strand.
TATTACATATGGGGCCCGTCCTGTGGATGTATAAGAAGTGAGGGCACCGGTCTCCGGGGTGTCTATTACATATAGGGCCCATCCTGTGGCAGGAAAAGGAGTGAGGGCACCGGTCTCCTGGGTGTCTATTACATATGGGGCCTGTCCTGTGCCAGGATAAGAAGTGAGGGCACCCGTCTCCTGGGTGTCTATTACATATGGGGCCTGTCCTGTGCCAGGATAAGAAGTGAGGGCACCCGTCTCCTGGGTGTCTATTACATATGGGGCCCGTCCTGTGCCAGGATAAGATGGCCCCCTCCACTTCATTATCGCTTTGCCTTCTTTTATGCAACCTGTGACGCTGCATCTCTTGCAGAACTACAACTCCCAGCATGCTTCTGTTCTAACCTGAGGACCCCAACAATATTAGATGGAGCTCACACCAGTGTGAGGGGGAAGGAAACGCGATGGTGCGGATCCTTCTAGTGCACATTGTGTCCCTGTGATTATATAACACCCCCCTCCGTCCTGTGTGCGCGGCCGAGCCTTACATAACCTCCCTGCCGCACAGTGCACTGCGCCTGGTCTGTGCTCCCAGGATCAGCGTGCTGGAATATTCCGCCTGATGATGATGATGGCGGCCCGGGTCACGTGGCAGTGCATTGTCACCGTATGGTCAGGAACTGCTGACCCTCAGGATATCGGATCCTTCCTGAATGATTACTTTTCCACCAGTTCAGTCAATCTACAGCAGAAATGCTGACGTCTTCTCCATAGCCCATAAAGCAGCTTCTCCTGCCGGACAGTGACGGAGCCCCTTTAGAGGGGAAGTTCACAAAAAACTGTTCTTTCAAATCAACTGGTACCAGCAAGTGCCAGAGATTTGTAATTTACTTCTATTAAAAAATCTCCAGTCTTCCGGTACTTATCAGCTGCTGTATGTCCTGCAGGAAGTGGTGTATTCTCTCCAGTCTGACACAGTGCTCTCTGCTGCCTCCTCTGTCCATGTCAGGAACTGTCCAGAGCAGCAGCAAATCCCCATAGAAAACCTCTCCTGCTCTGGACAGTTCCTGACATGGACAAAGGTGGCAGCAGAGAGCACTGTGTCAGACTGGAGAGAATACACCACATATAGCAGCTGATAAGTACTGGAAGACTTCTTTTTTTTTCTATTTTTAATAGTAGTAAAAGTAAATTACAAATCTCTGGCACCAGTTGATTTGAAAGAATTTTTTTTTTTGTGTGAACTTTCCCTTTAAGACTAGGCCCATGCGCCGCCCTGCAGTACTGGTGCTCTGGGGTTGCATGGCAGCTCCTGCATGTCATGGTGGTGAAGGCGGCTTCCATGCAGGCATAACATTGGAGTGCGGAATCACATGACTGCTCTAATCCATAGGCCACAATATTGCAGGAGGGCGCACACAGTATCTCGGCCTTCATCTCGCTGAAGCAGATTCTATAACAATGTTTAGGTCCTTAGAAGACGTGTTGCCATAACAAAGTGACAGGAACGGCCGTGATGGTTCTGTGACTGCTGCCGCCGCTCTCAATGAGGCGTGACATGGGTGGGGGGCATTACAAGAACGCTTCTATTCATGGGTTCCAGTTAAAGGGGGTTATGCAGGATTAGACATGCATAGCTGCTTAATTCCAACAACAGCGCCACCCCTGTCCTCAGGCAGGGAGTGGTATTACAACTCTACTCCATTCACTTTAATAAAACAGACCTGCAATACTGTACACAAACTGGGGATAAGGGTGGCGCTGTTTAGAAGATAGCAGCCATGAGATGTCCTTTAGACATTTATAGGTTTCCTGTGGGATGGGTGGGCAGTACTGTGATGGTTCAATAGTACAGTGATTCAAAACTACAACTCCCAGCATGCCCTGACACGGTTGTAGTGTGGTAACGGTTGGAGAGCCACAGCCTCGGGCTCCATTAGATGTAACCATTGCAGCCGGTGATATGTCAGCACTGTGCGAGGACATAGCAGTGCTGACAGTGTTGCATAGTCGGTGTGGCGTGGTCTGCGGTGAGGAGGAAGGGTGTGATGGTGATACTACCATTAGCTAAGGAAGTGACTGTAGACAGGCGGCTGCACCCCCACTCTCTATCTTGTCCTCCAGTATACGGCTACTAGTGTGACGGGATAGTGTCCCCTCCCTCTAATCCGCATATGATCAGAGCATGCTGGGAGTTGTAGTTCTGTAACACGCAGGAAGGGGACACGGCTCTATGGTTTTCTTTGTGTATTTTTTTTTCAGCTGTAATTTCCTCATTTTCTTTGCACGCAACGTTCCGACTAATCACGTGAGTGTTTATAAGGGGGCGCCGACAGGAATGCACAGCCGGATATCTGCTCGTCATGCCATGTGCTCGTACATTCTCAGACAAAGTACAGCTACTGTCTTGCAAAACAGCGCCACCTCTGTCCGCAGGTTGTGTGCAGTATTACAATTCATATCCATTTACTTCAATAAAACTTGCCTGCAAAACCCAAACTGGGGACAGAGTAAGCGCTGTTTCTGGAAGAAAGCGGCCATGTTTATGTAAGCCTGGACAACCCCTATAAGTCTAAATCTTTCGTCCCATGTGAACATACCCTAAGAGAATGTTCACACGCTGCAGATTTTTCCCAAGGAACATACCGTCCATCTGTTTCCAATTTACAGCTATACCCCACATGATGCCAGGGTGGCACTACCAGCTCCTGGGGAGTGGATACCCTGACTCTCTTATTGTTGGATGGGTCCCTGTTCCCGGTCGTCTTCTCGGTAACAGGTCAGGACAGAAAGCTTTCATTGAGTACATTTGCCGGCAGCGAAGCTGGTGCAACGTTGCATCATGTCCCCGAAACAGAGACGTGAACTCTGTGCACACTTGGGCATCGTCCCTTAAAGCGACAGCATGAGAACGGAAAACAAAGGCTGAGTGTGATTAGTTATTAAAGGGGTTGTTCACCCAATTTTTTTTTCTTTTAAATCAGCTGGTGCCAGAGATTTGTAATTTACTTCTATTAAAAAATCTCAAGTCTTCCAGTACGTATCAGCTGCTGTATGTCCTGCAGGAAGTGGTCTGACACAGTGCTCTCTGCTTCCACCTCTGTCCATGTCAGGAACTGTCCAGAGCAGCAGCCAATTCCCATAGAAAACCTCTCCTGTTCTCCACACTGGAGAGAATACACCACTTCCTGCAGGACATACAGCAGCTGATAGGTACTTTTAAGACTTAAGATTTTTTAATAGAAGTAAATTACAAATCTCTGGCACTTGGTGAACAACCGCTTTAAAGGGCATTGTTCGCTCTGACAGGCACCTGTTCACACCTGGACTGATTGAATATTGCAGGTGCCCAGCTTTTCTAGAGTCCTCAATGGCTTAGACTTGGTAGGTATAATGTGGCAATGTTGCCTTTCAGGAGCCTGGGACAGCTGGGTGGGAGTACTGGCAGCCATAGTGACACAGATATACCAGCAGGTGATGGATTTCTCATTAGTTTTCCTGACTAATTGTCTCTTGTTCATTTCCTTGCAATGAAATATTTATTATCCGGCGGTGAGAGGATTGGGCCCGGGAGGATCATTGTGTGTGACCAGGGACAGAGAGAGCGATAGAGAAGAGATTAGTCAGAGCACAGACGATGAGGCCTCCAGAGCTGAAATCACACTGCAGCCTCAGGACAGGCGTAGTAGATTCCCAGGGAGTAGTGTTGGGTGGAGTCGCTGTGTGTTCTGGTTTGGAGAACATTGACCAACCCGAACAGTTCAGCAACTCCACTCAGCACTACCAGGGAGCCAGTGATGTCACTATACTGTCACTGTGTGTGTGTGTGTGTGTATGTATATATATATATATATATATATATATATATATATATATATATATAATATATAATATATAAATAATATTAGTACTGGTTTCTGCTCAAAGCTCTCTTGGCATGCTGGGTGTTGTAGTTTTGCAATAGCTGAAGGATCTGTGGCTGCTGGGAGCTGTAGTGGGGGGGGGGCATGCTGGGAGCTGTAGTGCCGGCAGGTGGCATGCTGGGAGCTGTAGTGCCGGCAGGGGGCATGCTGGGAGCTGTAGTGCCGGCAGGGGGCATGCTGGGAGCTGTAGTGGGGGGGGCATGCTGGGAGCTGTAGTGCCGGCAGGGGGCATGCTGGGAGCTGTAGTGGGGGGGGGGCATGCTGGGAGCTGTAGTGGGGGCATGCTGGGAGCTGTAGTGGGGGCATGCTGGGAGCTGTAGTGCCGGCAGGGGGCATGCTGGGAGCTGTAGTGCCGGCAGGGGGCATGCTGGGAGCTGTAGTGCCGGCAGGGGGCATGCTGGGAGCTGTAGTGCCGGCAGGGGGCATGCTGGGAGCTGTAGTGGGGGGGGGCATGCTGGGAGCTGTAGTGCGGGCAGGGGGCATGCTGGGAGCTGTAGTTGGGGCGGGGCACGGTGGGAGATGTAGTGAGATGGCATGCTGGGAGCTGTAGTTGGGCGAGGGGGGCATGCTGGGAGCTGTAGTTGGGGGCATGCTGGAAGCTGTAGTTATTGGGGAACTCTGGCCTAGGACATTTTGTGCCGCTGCTACTACAACCCCCAACATGCTTTGTTGTGCTGTTTCCATCAGGTTGCCGGTGACTTGCTCCCCTGGGGTTGGCATACGCTCCTGCAGGTTGGGGTGGGCAGCCTTTGTGCCCCAGGCTCCGGCTCTGTCCGGTGATGCGTTGATGATGCAGGTGGTTATAGACGGCGATGTCCATGGAGACAGAACAATTCCAGAGATCACTATTAGCCTGAAAAGCCTCTGCGGACGATTTCACTTGCAAATTTGGAAAATGCTGAGTGACTGTGCTGGAAAATGACTGCATGTTATCCAGGAGAGATGGCGGCTGCGGAGGATCCCTTTACACCGGTGTGTCCTCCTCCATTCATCTGCAGATCTGTCATATGACTGGGCTGATGTGGAGAGTACGCAGCAGAATGATGAATGCAGCTCTGAGGGTGTAATCTGTACAAGCACATCCCAGAATACACCCTGCCCGCACCGTGCTGCTGTGTTAGCGCTCCTGGACTCAAATTTGTGAGGGGTTAAAGAGGGACACGTGGATTTAAATAGACGGACATGTGATGGCGACAGCTGCCAGGACTGCGGCCTCGCTGGGCAGACACTGGGGGGGGGGGTCATATAAAAGCCACTCATGACCTGCAGTGTGATTCAGCGGCTGATGTCACCCAGGAGACAATGGGCAAATAAAATGTGGATGTGCCCGTTCTGTGTCAGGTGGCATCACATGGGGGCAAATACACTATACAGAGTGCCCCAGTGTTTTCTATGGAAGGCGCGGGGGGGCATGAATGCTGACGTATTTTAGTCCTTAGAGGGCTTGTTCACCCAAATTTTTTTCTTTCAAATCAACTGGTGTCAGAAAGTGCCAGAGATTTGTAATTTACTTCTATGTAAAAATCTCCAGTCTTCAAGTACGTATCAGCTGCTGTATGTCCTGCAGGAAGTGGGGAATTCTTTCCAGTCTGACACAGTGCTCTCTGCTGCCACCTCTGTCCATGTCAGGAACTGTCCAGAGCAGCAGCAAATCCCCATAGAAAACCTCTGCTGCTCTGGACAGTTCCTGACATGGACAGAGGTGGCAGCAGAGAGCACTGTGTCCCCATATAAAACCTCTCCTGCTCTCCACACTGGAGAGAATACATCACTTCCTGCAGGACATACAGCAGATGATAAATACTCGAAGACTTGAGATTTTTATTTTTAATAGAAGTAAATTACCAATCTCAAGTCTTCCAGTACTTATCAGCTGCTGTATGTCCTACAGGAAGTGGTGTATTCTCTCCAGTGTGGAGAGCAGGAGAGGTTTTCTATGGGGATTTGCTGCTGCTCTGGACAGTTCCTGACATGGACAGAGGTGGCAGCAGAGAGCACTGTGTCAGACTGGAAAGAATATACCACTTCCTGCAGAGCATACAACAGCTGATAAGTACTGGAAGACTGGAGATTTTTACATAGAAGTAAATTACAAATCTCAGGCACTTTCTGGCACCAGTTGATTTAAAAGAAAAAAAAATTGTGAATCTCTTTAAGGGACATTGCATGGAAGAAGAAAAAAATTGCCTTGGGAATAGCGCCACTCTTGTCCAGGGGCTGTGTCTGGTATTGCAACTTGCAGCTATGATAGAAGGGATGTATGAGGACATGCAGAATACAAGATGGCTGCAGCAGGGCCTGCAATACAAGAAGCTTCCAGCTGGTTGTCCAGGGTGACAGCCCCCGAATATTAGTCCGATCCCTGTACACAGCTCAGGGTCTTGTCTTCTCCTCCCACAACTCTTTCCAAGAAAAGAGGTTCATGGGCAGCCGCCCCGGTGCAGGGAACCACGAAATTCTGGTGAAATTGATCTTTTCTTGGAATAAGACGCAGAAGTCAAAGACCACAACAAAAACATTAGAGTAAAGGTGCAGGATCAGCGGGATCATCACAAACACTGGAGTAAAGGGGGGGGGGGGGGGGACACGGACGGGTGAGGATGATGCATGTGTTACCTCAAGTAAAACATTCTTAAAAACTGTTTAACCGTTTAATAGATGGGACTTTCCAAACTCAGTGAATGAGGCACAAAGGGCCGCACACCTTAAAGGGGAACTCTGACAAAAATCTTTGTCTTTCAAATCAACCGGTTTCAGAAAGTTTTATAGATTTGTAATTTGTAACTTCTATTTAAACATATCCAGTCCTCCAGTACTTACCAGCTGCTGTATGTCCTGCAGGAAGATGTGTATTCTCTCCAGTCTGACACTGTGCTCTCTGCTGCCACCTCTGTCCATGTCAGGAACTGTCCAGAGCAGGAGAGGTTTTCTATGGGGATTTGCTGCTGCTCTGGACAGTTCCTGACATAGACAGAGGTGGCAGCAGAGAGCACAGTGTCAGACTGGAAAGAATACACCACTTCCTGCAGGACGGATAAGTACTGGAAGACAGGAGATTTTTAAATAGAAATAAATTGCAAATCTACAAAACCTAACTTTTAAACCTGTTTATTTGAAAGAAAAAGATTTTTGGTACCCCTCCTGGGGCAGTTACAGTGTAGAGAGGAGTCTGCCTCTGTCCCCCCGTCCCCGGGGCGGTCTGCCTCTGTCCCCCCCGTCCCCGGGGCGGTCTGCCTCTGTCCCCCCCGTCCCCGGGGCGGTCTGCCTCTGTCCCCCCCGTCCCCGGGGCGGTCTGCCTCTGTCCCCCCCGTCCCCGGGGCGGTCTGCCTCTGTCCCCCCCGTCCCCGGGGCGGTCTGCCTCTGTCCCCCCCGTCCCCGGGGCAGTCCCCCCCCACAGTCGCCTGTATAATGATTTTCCAGCACAGTGTGAACATGAGGGAGGACGCTCGGGAACATTCAGTCTCGGGCTGGTTGTGTACTCGCCGTTTTGGCATCTTCCTCAGTAACATTTAACCTCTCGCCCGTCCTCTCTTCCCACACCTATCTGTAAATATTGTGCTCGATGGGTTTTTATGACCTTGTGTAATTGGTTTATCGCCCTCGGTACGGCCAGACCGGACATCTTTGTTGTGGGAAACCCTTGAGGACTCTTTGTTTAGACTCCGGCGCGGCCTTCATGTACTGATCCTAATCTTTTCTTGTCTCCCTGTAGGTGCGCGGGTACGGTGGGCGCCATCGTCACCTGTCCCCTGGAGGTGATCAAGACCCGCTTACAGTCCTCGGGAGTCGCTCTCCAACCCGTTTACTACTCTCAGGTTCAGCTGGGGACCCTCAGCGGAGGAGGAGTTGTGAGACCCGCCACGTCCGTCTCCCCCAGCGTGCTGCAGGTTCTCAAGTAAGTCCCTGTACAGTCCATGGCCCGGGGTTGCTGAATCCGGTCCATCCTGGCTGCTGTGCCGCTTTCCTCTCGATATGTTTACTCGTAAAATAAACCGGCTCCAGCGGCTTTCAGCAGATGACTCTTCTGATTTCTCAGGGAACAGGTTTACAGGGTACACGGTCGTGTTACATAACAGCAGAGGTGAGGTAGCATAGCCGGCCCGGGAAGCCTCCCCAATGAAGAGCGACCCACCGCCGCATGTAGCCCGTACCCACCGCCGCATGTAGCCCGTACCCACCGCCGCATGTAGCCCGTACCCACCGCCGCATGTAGCCCGTACCCACCGCCGCATGTAGCCCGTACCCACCGCCGCATGTAGCCCGTACTCCTCCATAATATTTACAAAGTCTAACATTGGGGAAAATTAGGTTTCCTTGTAGCGTTTCATTGTCCAGGATTAGTAAAAACACAGCTGCTTTCTTCCACAAACAGCGCCACCCCTGTCCTCAGTTTGTCAGTGATATTGCAGCTCAGTTCCATTGACATGAATGGAGCCCAGTTGTAATAGGAGGACAGGTGTCTTTGTCGTCCCTATGTCTCATCGCCCATAGTTGTCCCCTTCAATGACCTCCATGTTATGCTGAATCACAGAAACCGGCTGCAACCTGTTCTCCCGGAATATTACTGACAGACGTCGCCATCATTTCATCTACACCAGGCACGGAGCGTAGGAGGCTCCTCCATCATCACCGCCTCATATCTCAGCCCGGCTGCGGGCCTATCAGATAGATGGGGCCCATATCAGGGCTGTATAGACAGATATGTATGACGCTCCACCTGGGCCGGACTCGCCTATGTTCAGTGATTCGGCATAGTTGCTCTCCATTGTGCAGGTGCCATATAAATAAATAGCAGCTATACCGGAATCATCCATAGGTCTGGTGCCATGTCCCATCCAGCCTATGGGGCTTCAGATAGGAGATTCAATCCAGCATATTAAGCACTTTTGCATCTGGAGTTGCCATCCAGGATCCCACTGCACCCCCAGATGTGCACTGAGCTTATGTAGCAGAGGGGTCTCACAGTCGCCGCAGTACATTGATGCCTAAAGGGCTAGTTCACCAAAATTGTTTTTCTTTACAAATCTCTGGAACTTTCTGGCACCAGTTGATTTAAATTTACTTCTATTAAAAAATCTCCACTCTTTCAGTACTTTTCAGCTGCTGTATGTCCTGCAGGAAGTGGAAGTGTTCTTTTCAGTCTGGAGAGCAGGAGAAGTTTTCTATGGGGATTTGCTGCTGCTCTGGACAGTTCCTGACATGGACAGAGGTGGCAGCAGAGAGCACTGTGTCAGACTGGAGAAAATACACTACTTCCTGCAGGTCATACAGCAGCTAATAGATACTGGAAGACTGGAGATTTTTTAATAGAAGTAAATGACAAATCTCTGACACTTTCTGGCACCAGGTGATTTAAATAAAAAATGTTGAACAACCCCTTTAAACACTCCTCTGCCACATAAGTCATCTCCCCACCTCATGGTAGGTGGGGCCCCAGCACATGCGGCATTAGGGCCCTTGTGTTTTTGGTTACAGCAGCAGAGCAGGAAGTCCTCATATTATTCCTGGCGATGTCTGATATTGAGTAAAAGCCAAACTGCAACATAAACTTTAGATAAAAGTAACATGATGTAAGGAAATGAGCGTGCGGGCGCTGTACAGGGGAATGAGCATGCTGGCGCTGTACAGGGGAATGAGCGTGCGGGCGCTGTACAGGGGAATGAGCGTGCGGGCGCTGTACAGGGGAATGAGCGTGCGGGCGCTGTACAGGGGAATGAGCGTGCGGGCGCTGTACAGGGGAATGAGCGTGCGGGCGCTGTACAGGGCAATGAGCGTGCGGGCGCTGTACAGGGGAATGAGCGTGCTGGCGCTGTACAGGGGAATGAGCGTGCGGGCGCTGTACAGGGGAATGAGCGTGCGGGCGCTGTACAGGGGAATGAGCGTGTGGGCGCTGTACAGGTTGTAGTGTTGCAACAATCAAGCAAAGATCTCGGACCTGTGTCTGTCCAGCTGAGGCGAGTTGTCAGCTTGCCGCAGATTGCACATTATTGCCCTTGTATATTCCTACGGTGTGAAATCTTCCAGCTTTATTGACGCTTTCTTTATCTCCCATTTTGTTTTAGATCCATCCTTGAAAAAGAAGGACCAAAATCTCTCTTCCGGGGGCTGGGTCCTAATCTAGTCGGAGTGGCCCCTTCCAGGTGAGTGGAGGATGAGTTGCTCTAGTGGTCAGAAGTGGAACTGCAGGGAGTTGTGGCCCCCTCTCCCCTCCTGTGGCCATTGAGTTGTTTTCCCCTTCGCTATACGGCCTTGTCCGTTCTGTTATCTGTAGGCGATAATGCACTGCCGCTCCTACACCACAACATCCTGTGCACATTGTCCCATGTGCTATACAGATACAGGGGGGGGTTGTTTGTGTAAAGGGGGATCCAGGTGCTGTATGGGCCTAACAAGAAGGGGATTCTAGCTCCGCCATTTAACCCCTTCCTCAGTGTATTTGTATCTTCGGCTCCTGCCCCTTTAAGCCCATCTGGCGCGGTTTCCCCGCTGGCTCGGGTACAGCACACATGTCAGCCGCTCGTGTTTGTACACAGTCTGTTCTGCCGCCGCTCAGGATCTCCTCTTTTTCCGCAGGGCCGTCTACTTTGCATCGTACTCGAAAGCCAAGGAGCAGTTTAATGCCATATTTGTTCCCAACAGCAACGTGGTGCACATGTGTTCTGCAGGATGTGCAGGTAACGGACGCATCATGTTACATCGTATGACTGACCCCCGCCGTCTGTGTCATCCTGCGTCCTTGGATGACCCCTCATCCAGACTGTTCCCTATTGTAAAATCTAGAACCGAATACAATGGTTAAAACCGCTGTCAGTGTGGGGGGAGGGGAGGTCTTAGTATAACTTTATATGTGTCATCAGTGCTGGAGCTGTATAATAGGAGTATAATGCAGGATGTAACTCAGGATCAGTAATGTAATGTATGTACACAGTGACCTCACCAGCAGAATAGTGAGTGCAGCTCTGGGGTATAATACAGGATGGAACTCAGGATCAGTAATGTAATGTATGTACACAGTGACCCCAACAGCAGAATAGTGAGTGCAGTACCGGACTATAATACAGGATGTAACTCAGGATCAGTAATGTAATGTATGTACACAGTGACCTCACCAGCAGAATAGTGAGTGCAGCTCTGGAGTATAATACAGGATAACTGATGTAATGCATGTGCACAGTGAGAAGATACCATTATGTGTGGAATTGCTCTTCATGCAATTGCCCAATGTTGTAATTCTCTATCCATAAATCCTTCTGAGGTTTGTTTTTTTTTTTTGCGTGGGCATAGCCATTACCATGCACCCAACCCGCCGGCCCCTGCTCTGCAGTAGACTGCTGCTTGCTATCCGCAGTGGCTTCCTCAGCATTGCAGGGATGTGCCGCTCTGCAGTACATTGATCCATTGTAATAATTGCAGAGGGAGCTAAATGTGCAGCATATAAGGGCTGAGGTTGTGTAATGGGGAGAGAAGAGTTTCTGGTGGTACACTGCCCTCTAGTGTCACAATGGGGAACTACAAGTGATTGCCGCATATTATATTATAAGGAGCTGCTCTGCTCGTGGCTGTATTATAAGGGGGTACTCTGCTTGTGGCTGTATTATAAGGAGGTACTCTACTCTTTTCTGTATTATAAGGAGGTGCTCTGCTCTTTCCTGTATTATAAGGAGGTGCTCTGCTCTTTCCTGTATTATAAGGAGGTGCTCTGCTCTTTCCTGTATTATAGGGAGGTGCTCTGCTCTTTCATGTATTATAAGGAGGTACTCTGCTCTTTCCTGTATTATAAGGAGGTGCTCTGCTCTTTCCTGTATTATAAGGAGGTGCTCTGCTTGTGGCTGTATTATAAGGAGGTGCTCTGCTCTTTCCTGTATTATAAGGAGGTGCTCTGCTCTTTCCTGTATTATAAGGAGGTGCTCTGCTCTTTCCTGTATTATAAGGAGGTGCTCTGCTCTTTCCTGTATTATAAGGAGGTGCTCTGCTCTTTCCTGTATTATAAGGAGGTGCTCTGCTCTTTCCTGTATTATAAGGAGGTGCTCTGCTCTTTCGTGTATTATAAGGAGGTGCTCTGCTCTTTCCTGTATTATAAGGAGGTGCTCTGCTCTTTCCTGTATTATAAGGAGGTGCTCTGCTTGTGGCTGTATTATAAGGAGGTGCTCTGCTCTTTCCTGTATTATAAGGAGGTGCTCTGCTTGTGGCTGTATTATAAGGGGGTACTCTGCTTGTGGCTGTATTATAAGGAGGTACTCTACTCTTTTCTGTATTATAAGGAGGTGCTCTGCTCTTTCCTGTATTATAAGGAGGTGCTCTGCTCTTTCCTGTATTATAAGGAGGTGCTCTGCTCTTTCCTGTATTATAAGGAGGTGCTCTGCTCTTTCATGTATTATAAGGAGGTACTCTGCTCTTTCCTGTATTATAAGGAGGTGCTCTGCTTGTGGCTGTATTATAAGGAGGTGCTCTGCTTGTGGCTGTATTATAAGGAGGTGCTCTGCTCTTTCCTGTATTATAAGGAGGTGCTCTGCTCTTTCCTGTATTATAAGGAGGTGCTCTGCTCTTTCCTGTATTATAAGGAGGTGCTCTGCTCTTTCCTGTATTATAAGGAGGTGCTCTGCTCTTTCCTGTATTATAAGGAGGTGCTCTGCTCTTTCTTGTATTATAAGGAGGTACTCTGCTCTTTCCTGTATTATAAGGAGGTGCTCTGCTCTTTCCTGTATTATAAGGAGGTGCTCTGCTTGTGGCTGTATTATAAGGAGGTGCTCTGCTCTTTCCTGTATTATAAGGAGGTGCTCTGCTCTTTCCTGTATTATAAGGAGGTGCTCTGCTTGTGGCTGTATTATAAGGAGGTGCTCTGCTTGTGGCTGTATTATAAGGAGGTGCTCTGCTTGTGGCTGTATTATAAGGAGGTGCTCTGCTCTTTCCTGTATTATAAGGAGGTACTCTGCTCTTTCCTGTATTATAAGGAGGTGCTCTGCTCTTTCGTGTATTATAAGGAGGTGCTCTGCTCTTTCGTGTATTATAAGGAGGTACTCTGCTCTTTCCTGTATTATACGGAGGTGCTCTGCTCTTTCCTGTATTATAAGGAGGTACTCTGCTCTTTCCTGTATTATAAGGAGGTACTCTGCTCTTTCCTGTATTATAAGGAGGTGCTCTGCTCTTTCCTGTATTATAAGGAGGTACTCTGCTCTTTCCTGTATTATAAGGAGGTGCTCTGCTTGTGGCTGTATTATAAGGAGGTGCTCTGCTCTTTCCTGTATTATAAGGAGGTGCTCTGCTTGTGGCTGTATTATAAGGAGGTGCTCTGCTTGTGGCTGTATTATAAGGAGGTGCTCTGCTCTTTCCTGTATTATAAGGAGGTGCTCTGCTCTTTCCTGTATTATAAGGAGGTGCTCTGCTCTTTCCTGTATTATAAGGAGGTGCTCTGCTCTTTCCTGTATTATAAGGAGGTGCTCTGCTCTTTCCTGTATTATAAGGAGGTGCTCTGCTTGTGGCTGTATTATAAGGAGGTGCTCTGCTCTTGTCTTGCAGCATTTGTTACAAATACAATGATGAATCCAATCTGGATGGTGAAAACCCGAATGCAGCTGGAGAGGAGGTAGGGGGTCCGGACTATCCTACCACAGTCTTCTCTTACTCTGCCAGTCACATCTAGGATATTCATTCTTCCTTGTCTCGTGTTATTAGGGAGAGAGGATCCAAGCAGATGAACGCTCTGCAGTGTGCCCGCTATGTATACCAGACCGAAGGCTTCAGGGGCTTCTACAGGGGTCTCACCGCCTCGTACGCCGGCATCTCTGAGACCATTATCTGCTTCGTCATATACGAAGGGTTAAAGAAGCGTCTGGAGGAGCTGCACCTGTCTGCGGCCAATGCCACGACCGGAGACAAGACCTCGGCCAACTTCCTAGGGTTAATGCTGGCGGCTGCGTTCTCCAAGGGCTGCGCCTCCTGCATCGCGTACCCACACGGTAGGTGGAGTGTATCTGATATCCAGGGAGGGATCATCTCTATAGATAATATATATATAATATTACACTCACCGGCCACTTTATTAGGTACACCATGCTAGTAACAGGTTGGACCCCCTTTTGCCTTCAGAACTGCCTCAATTCTTGGTGGCATAGATACAACAAGGTGCTGGAAGCTTCCTCAGAGATTTTGGTCCATATTGACATGATGACATCACACAGTTGCCGCAGATTTGTCGGCTGCACATCCATGATGCCAATCTCCCGTTCCACCACATCCCAAAGATGCTCTATTGGATTGAGATCTGGTGACTGTGGAGGCCATTGGAGTACAGTGACCTCATTGTCATGTTCAAGAAACCAGTCTGAGATGATTCTAGCTTTATGACATGGCGCATTATCCTGCTGAAAGTAGCCATCAGATGTTGGGTCCATTGTGGTCATAAAGGGATGGACATGGTCAGCAACAATACTCAGGTAGGCTGTGGCGTTGCAACCATGCTCAATTGGTACCAAGGGGCCCAAAGAGTGCCAAGAAAATATTCCCCACACCATGACACCACCAGCAGCCTGAACCATTGATACAAGGCAGGATGGATCCATGCTTTCATGTTGTTGACGCCAAATTCTGACCCTACCATCCGAATGTCGCAGCAGAAATCGAGATTCATCAGACCAGGCAACGTTTTTCCAATCTTCTACTGTCCAATTTCGATGAGCTTGTGCAAATTGTAGCCTCAGTTTCCTGTTCTTAGCTGAGCGGAGTGGCACCCGGTGTGGTCTCCTGCTGCTGTAGCCCATCTGCCTCAAAGTTGGACGTACTGTGCGTTCAGAGATGCTCTTCTGCCTACCTTGGTTGTAACGGTTGGCTATTTGAGTCACTGTTGCCTTTCTATCAGTTAGAACCAGTCTGCCCATTCTCCTCTGACCTCTGGCATCAACAAGGCATTTCCGCCCACAGAACTGCCGCTCACTGGATGTTTTTTCTTTTTCGGACCATTCTCTGTAAACCCTAGAGATGGTTGTGCGTGAAAATCCCAGTAGATCAGCAGTTTCTGAAATACTCAGACCAGCCCTTCTGGCACCAACAACCATGCCACGTTCATAGGCCTCACATCACCTTTCTTTCCCATACTGATGCTCGGTTTGAACTGCAGGAGATTGTCTTGACCATGTCTACATGCCTAAATGCACTGAGTTGCCGCCATGATTGGCTGATTAGAAATTAGGTGGTAACGTGCAGTTGGACAGGTGTACCCAATAAAGTGGCCGGTGAGTGTGATATATATATAATATATATATATAATGTGGTATATAGGAGGTGGATCGCTGTTTTGGGAATGTGTGAGCTACAAAGACTCAGGAAACTTGGTCAAAGATAAAGGAAAGGTTATCAGCCCGGAAGCTGCGCATGGGACGTACTTGGACGTTCCAACATGACAATGATCGAAAACACAAGGCCAAGCTGACCTGTTATTGGCTACAGCAGAACAAATTGAAGGTTCTGGAGTGGCCGTCTGTCTCCTGATCTCAATATCACTGACCACTAACCATTGCGGGGGGGGGGGGCATGCTGGGAGTTGTAGTGAATTCCATCTATGTTAGTAGTAGTTCCCATGACATGATGCTTTGCATGTTCTGACCCCGTCCCGTCTCTCCTCACAGAGGTCATCCGCACGAGGCTTCGAGAAGAAGGGAGCAAGTACAAGAGGTTCTGTCAGACGGCGCGGCTGGTGGCGCGGGAGGAGGGCTACGCCGCCTTCTACAGAGGACTTTTAGCTCAACTTTTCCGGCAGATTCCCAACACGGCCATTGTCCTATCTACGTATGAACTCATAGTCTATTTTCTCCGTGATAAACCCAAGTAAAGCGGCCGGACCCCCGCACGGACACTGACCAAACCCAGACTGCAGTACTGTAAGGGGGCCCGCCCCCCCATCGCCACCTTTATCTTTTTGGGAAGTTTTATTTCTCATTCACGTTTAGTTGTTAATTTGTATATTTTGTTATTTTAAACCTCACAGCGTCCGATCCCAGCGACGCTGCCAGAAACGCTGATCGCCCCTCCCCCCACCGTTATTTAATATTCAGCCGTGGCTGATCCCGGATTTTTCACAAGTTGCATCTAATTTATATCTATAAAGAACCGGAGTGAAAGAAGCAAAAAGCGTCTGGTCCTGTGATTCCCTGAGCACGGCGGCGAGGTCTGTGCCCGTGAGGGGAGAAGGGGCAGCACTGCCCCCATCCAGGGTCCCCCAATGTTCAGCAGTGGAGACGGGTGGAGCTGAATTATATATAGTGTGTGTATGAAAGGGGTTATACAGGATTAGAAGTAATACAGCTACTTTCTTACTTAAACAGCGCCACCCCTGTTCTCAGGTTGTGTGTGGCATTACAGTTCAGCTGAATTCAGTTCAGTGAAACTGAGCTGCAATACCACAATCAACCTGTACACAGGAGTGGTGCTGTTTCTGAAGGAAAGCAGCCATGTTTTTTTTATTTTTTTTATTAAGCCTGTATAATCCCTTTAAGGGGAAATTGAGAGACCACCGTGGCTTTAGCTGTCCATCTAAGGAAACGATGCAGCCAGGAGGCCGTCGGACATTCCACCTATGAGTTCTGGCTGTAAGGCTGGCTTCACACTACTATAATATTGATACTTTTTTTTTTTTTTTTTTTATTACGACCACCATTTCTGGCCCGATCACATAACAGCTCTCAGGGCAGATGATCCGCGGTCAGGACTGGATACGGATGGGGAAAAAAAAAAAAAAAAAAATCAGTATTATACTAATGTGAACCCAGATTTCAACAGAGATTTAATCCTGCAGAATAGTGAGTGCAGCTCTGGAGTATAAGGGTGGGTTCAGACTGAGGAATTCTTGGGGAAAATGTCCGCGGAATTCCGTCAGCTGTCGGCCCGCACATCTGGGTGCTTTTACGCCGGCTCCATAGACACCATTCTATAGGCTGGTGTATTCTGCGATTTGCTGAAAGAAGTGACATGACACTTCTTTCAGCGTATAGCGGAATACGCCAGCCCATAGAATAGTGTCTATGGAGCCGGCGGAAAAGCGCCCAGATGTGCGGCCCGACAGCTGACGGAATTCCGCGGACATTTTCTGCGAGAATTCCTCAGTCTGAACCCACCCTAATACAGGATGTAACTCAGGATCAGTAATGTAATGTATGTACACAGTGACCCCAGCAGCAGAATAGTGAGTGCAGCTCTGGAGTATAATACAGGATGTAACTCAGGATCAGTAATGTAATGTATGTACACAGTGACCCCACCAGCAGAATAGTGAGTGCAGCTCTGGAGTATAATACAGGATGCAACTCAGGATCAGTAATGTATGTACACAGTGACACCACCAGCAGAATAGTGAGTGCAGCTCTGGAGTATAATACAGGATGTAACTCAGGATCAGTGCAGGATCAGTAATGTATGTACACAGTGACCCCACCAGCAGAATAGTGAGCGCAGCTCTGGGGTATAATACAGGATAAGTAATGTACAGTATGTCTTGCTGTATCAGATCCTCCTATAGGACACCCCCTATGTGGTCTTTGCTGTACAGTTGCAGCTGTTATCAGACATCCATGTGGTGTAATCCAGAATATCACAGCGGCAGACATAAACGTTCTGTGGAATCGCATGAAAATCCTCCAGGTGTCAAATGCGTCAGCGGGAAGAATTAGGAATGGATGAAGACGAATAATATTTCCCCAGTGGATTATGGGATATTATATAAGATCCACTATCCATAGGGGCTCGGGGTCCGCTCAGCCTGACCTAAGTATACGGTGGTCTGCTGCCGGCGTCACATCCAGCCGTCTATATTTACCCACTGCCGGAGCTGCCCTATATCCAGTGGGGGAGGCCATTCATAGCGATGACCAGTCCCTGATATGGACCCCCCACCCCTGTCTACGTCTACAACACTAGGAGCAGACCCTGTAGTGCAAGGCCTATAGAGGCGGAGCATTGTCTGTGTCACCCTCCGCCTCCTCACACCTTGCATTAGGTATAATTAAAGGGTCCGTCCACCGATGCTCTCCACAGTTCAGTAGCAGTCAGGTTGCCAAGGTAACCGTCCAGGATTCATGCACAGGACTCAAAGGGTGTTGTTTGGTTGGCATGGCAACCTGACCACCAGCCATCAGCTCCCTCTCTCCATGTAGGACTGACCCTTTAAGACACAGGTGTCAAAGTCACAGCTCTCCAGCTCCAGAAAAACTACAATTCCCATCATGCTCTGCGAGCAAAAGCTTTACTATCCAGGCATGATAGGAATTGTTTTGTGGCTCATCTGTGTACACCGCCGTCTGGCATCACCTGGCGTCTCCATACCCAGGTACCTCCCACCTGATCACCCCTGGTCACATGGTACCAACTTACAGTTTTACATAGGACTGCAGGAACTTATAACACAGCAAGTTATCACCATGAACGCAGAAACATCTGTATCTGTACAGAGACCGTATACCCCTATATACCTTGGTACCTGTCACCTGACTGCCCCTATATACCCCTGTACCTGTCACTTGATCACCCCTATATACCTCGGTACCTGTCACCTGATCACCCCTATTTACCCCTGTATCTGTCACCTGATCACCCCTATATACCCCTGTACCTGTCACCTAATCACCCCCTATATACCCCTGTACCTGTCACCTGATCACCCCCTATATACCCCTGTACCTCTCTACTGATCACCCCTATATACCTCGGTACCTGTCACCTGACTGCCCCTATACACCCCTGTACCTCTCACCTGATTGCCCCTATATACACCTGTACCTCTCACCTGATCGCCCCTATATACCCCTGTACCTCTCTACTGATCACCCCTATATACCCCTGTACCTCTCACCTGATTGCCCCTATATACACCTGTACCTCTCACCTGATTGCCCCTATATACCCCTGTACCTCTCTACTGATCACCCCTATACACCCCTGTACCTCTCACCTGATCGCCCCTATATACCCCTTTACCTCTCACCTGATCACCCCTATATACCCCTGTACCTATTACCTGATCTCTCCTATATACACCTGTACCTCTCACCTGATAACCACTATATACCCCTCTACCTGTCACCTGATCGCCCCTATATACCCCTGTACCTGTCACCTGATCACCCCTATATACACCTGTACCTGTCATCTGATCACCCCCTATATACCCCTGTACCTGTCACCTGATCATCCCCTATATACCCCTGTATCTCTCTCCTGATCACCCCTATATACCCCTCTACCTCTCACCTGATCACCCCCTATATACCCCTCTACCCCTCTTCTGATCACCCCTATATACACCTGTACCTCTCACCTGATCACCCCCTATATACACCTGTACCTCTCTTCTGATCACCCCCTATATACCCCTCTACCTCTCACCTGATCACCCCCTATATACACCTGCACCTCTCACCTGATCCCCCCTATATACCCCTCTACCTCTCACCTGATCACCCCTGTACCTATTACCTGATCGCCCCTATATTCCCCAGGTAAGTGACGCACCCAGCCGTCCACATGATGGAGGACGTGGCCCATCAGACCAGACTCCTTCCTTTATTGCTCAGACTCACACGTTCTTCCATTGTCACCAGATAATCCAGATTATTCTCTTCCCCTGTCTGTGGTTTTTATGTTCTGGCTGTATATACTGTATACATAGACACTGGCCTCCCATTGCTGCAGGTAGTGGTGCAGGATTCCTGATCTGCTGCCGTGTATCCCGGTGTGTGGGCGGTGTTCCCCAGCATCACTACTCCGCATACAGCAGCTTCTCAATGAGGATGGAGACACGAGGCAGCCGGCCGCCCCAACCCCCCCCCCCCCCCCTCCATCACCAGCGTCACACACCGCAGCAGCCTCCCCTCCATCACCAGCGTCACACAACACACCGGCCTCCCCTCCATCACCAGCGTCACACACCGCAGCAGCCTCCCCACCATCACCAGCGTCACACAGCACACCGGCCTCCCCTCCACCACCAGCGTCACACCGGCCTCCCCTCCGTCACACACCGCACCGGCCTCCCCTCCATCACCAGCGTCACACAGCACACCGGCCTCCCCTCCATCACCAGCGTCACACAGCACACCGGCCTCCCCTCCATCACCAGCGTCACACACCGCACCGGCCTCCCCTCCATCACCAGCGTCACACACCGCACCGGCCTCCCCTCCATCACAAGCGTCACACACCGCACCGGCCTCCCCTCCATCACCAGCGTCACACACCGCAGCAGCCTCCCCACCATCACCAGCGTCACACACCGCACCGGCCTCCCCACCATCACCAGCGTCACACACCACACCGGCCTCCCCTCCATCACCAGCGTCACACACCGCAGCAGCCTCCCCACCATCACCAGCGTCACACACCACACCGGCCTCCCCTTCATCACCAGCGTCACACACCGCACCGGCCTCCCCTCCATCACCGGCGTCACACAGCACACCGGCCTCCCCTCCATCACCAGCGTCACACAGCACACCGGCCTCCCCTCCATCACCAGCGTCACACCGGCCTCCCCTCCATCACCAGCGTCACACAGCACACCGGCCTCCCCTCCATCACCAGCGTCACACAGCACACCGGCCTCCCCTCCATCACCAGCGTCACACAGCACACCGGCCTCCCCTCCATCACCAGCGTCACACACCGCAGCAGCCTGCCCACCATCACCAGCGTCACACACCGCACCGGCCTCCCCTCCATCACCAGCGTCACACACCGCATCGGCCTCCCCTACATCACCAGCGTCACACCGGCCTCCCCTCCATCACCAGCGTCACACACCGCAGCGGCCTCCCCTCCATCACCAGCGTCACACCGGCCTCCCCTCCACCACCAGCGTCACACCGGCCTCCCCTCCATCACCAGCGTCACACACCACACCGGCCTCCCCTCCATCACCAGCGTCACACACCGCACCGGCCTCCCCTCCATCACCAGCGTCACACACCACACCAGCCTCCCCTCCATCACCAGCGTCACACACCGCAGCGGCCTCCCCTCCATCACCAGCGTCACACCGGCCTCCCCTCCACCACCAGCGTCACACACCACACCGGCCTCCCCTCCATCACCAGCGTCACACACCGCAGCGGCCTCCCCTCCATCACCAGCTTCACATCGACCTCCCCTCCATCACCAGCGTCACACCGGCCTCCCCTCCACCACCAGCGTCTCACCGGCCTCCCCTCCACCACCAGCGTCTCACCGGCCTCCCCTCCATCACCAGCGTCACACACCACACCAGCCTCCCCTCCATCACCAGCGTCACACCAGCCTCCCCTCCATCACCAGTGTCACACACCACACTGGCCTCCCCTCCATCACACAGCACACCGGCCTCCCCTCCATCACCAGCGTCACACACCGCACCGGCCTCCCCTCCACCAACAGCGTCACACCGGCCTCCCCTCCATCACCAGCGTCACACACACCGCACCGGCCTCCCCTCCACCACCAGCGTCACACACCGCACCGGCCTCCCCTCCACCACCAGCGTCACACCGGCCTCCCCTCCATCACCAGCGTCACACCGGCCTCCCCTCCATCACCAGCGTCACACCGGCCTCCCCTCCATCACCAGCGTCACACCGGCCTCCCCTCCATCACCAGCATCACACACTGCACCGGCCTCCCCTCCATCACCAGCGTCACACACCACACCGGCCTCCCCTCCATCACCAGCGTCACACATCTCACATTAACCCTTGATCTGCCTTCCTATACTGTAGTATACCATGCAAGCGGATAGCGGAGATAGCATTGGCACTCCCAGCCGCCAGGAGCACAGGATGCCCCTATATACTCCTGTACCTCTCACCTGATCACCCCTATATACCCCTGTACCTCTCTACTGATCTCCCCTATATACCCCTGTACCTGTCACCTGATCGCCCCTATATACCCCTCTTGCTCTCTCCTGATTACCCCTATATACGCCTGTACCAATCTCTTAATCACCCTCTATATACCCCTGTATGCCCCTATATACCCCTCTATCTGGCACCTGACACCCCCCCTATATATCCCTATACCCCTCTGTCACCCCTATATACACCTGTACCTCTCACCTGATCGCCCCTATATACTCCTGTACCTCTCACCTGATCGCCCCTATATACCCCTCTTGCTCTCTCCTGATTACCCCTATATACGCCTGTACCAATCTCTTAAATCACCCTCTATATACCCCTGTACCTCACACCTGTATGCCCCTATATACCCCTCTATCTGGCACCTGACACCCCCCCCTATATATCCCTATACCCCTCTGTCACCCCTATATACACCTGTACCTGTCACCTGATCACCCCCTATATACCCCTGTACCTGTCACCTGATCACCCCTATATACTCCTGTATCTCTCTCCTAATCACCCCTATATACTCCTGTACCTCTCATCTGATCGCCCCTATATACCCCTATACCTCTCACCTTATCGTTCCTATATACCCCTGTACCTATCACCCCTATATTCCCCTGTACCTCTCTCCTGATCACCCCTATATACCCCTGTACTTATCACCCCTATATACCCCTGTACCTGTCACCTGATCACCCCTATATACCCCTGTACCTATCACCCCTATATACCCCTGTACCTGTCACCTGATCACCCCTATATACCCCTGTACCTGTCACCTGATCACCCCTATATACTCCTGTACCTGTCACATGATCACCCCTATATACTCCTGTACCTGTCACATGATCACCCCTGTACCTCTCACCTTATCGTTCCTATATACCCCTGTACCTCTCTACTGATCACCCCTATATACCCCTCTTGCTCTCTCCTGATCGTTCCTATATACCCCTGTACCTCTCACCTGATCGCCCCTATATACCCCTCTTGCTCTCTCCTGATTACCCCTATATACCCCTGTACCTCTCACCTGATCGCCCCTATATACCCCTGTACCTCTCACCTGATCGCCCCTATATACCCCTGTACCTGTCACCTGATCACCCTTATATACCCCTCTTGCTCTCTCCTGATTACCCCTATATACCCCTGTACCTATCACCCCTATATACCCCTGTACCTGTCACCTGATCACCCCTATATACCCCTGTACCTGTCACCTGATCACCCCTATATACCCCTGTACCTGTCACCTGATCACCCCTATATAACCCTGTACCTATCACCTCTATATACCCCTGTACCTCTCTCCTGATCACCCCTATATACCCCTCTACCTGTCACCTGACTGCCCCTATATACCCCTGTACCTGTCACCTGATCACCCCTATATACCCCTGTACCTCTCACCTGATCGCCCCTATATACCCCTGTACCTCTCTCCCTATATACCGCTACCACCTGCTGGTTCCCCCCTGTTCACACGCTGCAGATCGCCTCCCTCGGATGTTTTGGCTGCGGCTCCCGATCCTCCGGTTCCCGTCCGCTCCATTCATCATTTCCTCTGCCCATTAACCATTACCGTGCCAGGGAATCCCCGCCGATGAGTCACCGATGCCATCACGACCCCGTGAATCAGCCGCCCCTCCCCCCGGACCCCGCACGATCTCGGCCTTTCACGACTGACGCCCCCAGAGAACGGGGACGCCCACGTGTGCGCCAAGTCCTGAGCCCGCCCCACCAACGCCGAGCCCGCCCCTGTGATTGGCCGCGCCGTGTGGGTGGGCGTGGCCCGCGTCCCGGGTTTGTAGACGGAGCCGTGTTATTGGTTGGCCGGTAGGGGGACGGGGTGCAGACGGCGCGAGGCACCGGAGAGGAAGGAGCGGGACTTCGGCCGCCGCATGGAGGACCGGACAGAACTGCTGCTGCCCCTGGCCGGCCTGACCGCCGCCGCCGGGGCTACCGGGCTGCTGCTGTACCGGCTGCTCCGGAGGTGAGGAGGGGGCACGGCCGGGGGGCTTTGTTAGGAGAGGACTGGGGGAGGGGACATTAACCCCTGCGGTACCGGAGCCGAGTGACAGCTCCTGCCCGAGAGCGGGCCCGGTGTGAGCGCCGCCTCCGGCCGCTGCATGTGCCTCACCATGTGCTGAGGGGAGTGTCCCCCGCCCCCTCCTCACCGGAGGGGGCGCTGTGTCAGCTGAGAGCCGGGCACGGGCCGGGGGACAGCGTATACCGTATATACATGTGTGTACCGTATATATACAGAGAGGACAGGGGTGTACCGTATATACATGTGTGTACAGGGGTGTACCGTATATATTCAGAGAGGACAGGGGTGTACCGTA
This sequence comes from Dendropsophus ebraccatus, assembly GCF_027789765.1. Taxonomy (NCBI): domain Eukaryota; kingdom Metazoa; phylum Chordata; class Amphibia; order Anura; family Hylidae; genus Dendropsophus; species Dendropsophus ebraccatus. The sequence continues at coordinate 9,736,687 of NC_091465.1, forward strand.
TATATACATGTGTGTGTATAGGGGTGTACCGTATATATACAGAGAGGACAGGGGTGTACCGTATATATACATGTGTGTGTATAGGGGTGTACCGTATATATACAGAGAGGACAGGGGTGTACCGTATATATACATGTGTGTACCGTATATATACAGAGAGGACAGGGGGTGTACCGTGTGTATACAGAGAGGACAGGGGGTGTACCGTGTGTGTATATGTGTATCCGAGATGCTGGGGTGCAGGGTGAGTACAGGGGTGTACAAAATAAATATATATATATATATATATATATATATATATATATATATATATATATATATATACCACACACATACATACATACACATACATACCACACACATACATACATACACATACATACCACACACACATACATACACACATGCATATACATACACACATGCATATACATACACACATGCATATACATACACACATGCATATACATACACACATGCATATACATACACACATGCATATACATACACACATGCATATACATACACACATGCATATACATACACACATACACACATGCATATGCATATACATACACACATGCATATACATACACACATGCATATACATACACACATGCATATACATACACACATGCATATACATACACACATGCATATACACACACACATGCATATACACACACACATGCATATACACACACACACATGCATATACACACACACACATGCATACACATACACACACACACACATGCATACACATACACACACACACACACATGCATACACATACACACACACACACACATGCATATACATACACACACACACACATGCATATACACACACACACATGCATATACACACACACACATGCATATACACACACACACATGCATATACACACACACACACACATGCATATACACACACACACACACACATGCATATACACACACACACACACATGCATATACATACACATACACACATGCATATACATACACACACACACATACACACATGCATACACACACATACACACATGCATATACATACATACACACACACATGCATATACATACACACACACACATGCATATACACACACACACACACATGCATATACATACACATACACACATGCATATACATACACACACACACATACACACATGCATACACACACATACACACATGCATATACATACACACACACATGCATATACATACATACACACACACATGCATATACATACACACACATACACACACACACACATGCATATACACACACACACACACATGCATATACACACACACATGCATATACACACACACACATGCATATACATACACGCATTCATACACACACAGGTATACATACGCACGCGCATACATGCACCCGCGCATACATGCACCCGCGCACGCGCATACGCACGCACGTGCATACACACGCCCGCGCATACACGCGCATACACGCGCACGCGCATACACGCGCGCGCGTATACACACGCCCGCGCGTGCGTATACACGCGCGCGCGCGTATACACGCGCCCGCGCGTGTACTGGTGTGCAGGCTGAGCTCTCAGCGCAAGTGGTAAATGAAGCTATCTGAAGTGTAGCACGCTGTCGCATGGGGGTATTTGGGGGGCACAGTGTCTGTCAGGCAAGTGATATGTGGGTACACGGTGTTGAGGTGATGGTGAGGTGGAGTTTTTGGGGCAAACGCTCTCAGCTTATAGGGTTAGTACTTGGCATGCTGTATTGTGATTTTTGTGGGTGCACTGTATTGGGGAGGCGGCATTTGTGGGTGCATTGTATTGGGGAGGGGGTATTTGTGGGTGCATTGTATTGAGATTTATTAAGACAATCAACCAATCACAGCTCAGCTTCCATTACTCAGAGTGCGCTGTGATTGGCTGCTGTCTGTGTCCCGTTGATGTCTGACTGATGAATCTGCCCCCTGTGTTTCAGTTGGGGGTAATATTAGTGGGTTCACATTATGATACATTTTGTGAGTGCACCATGTTGTGTCAGCTGGGTGGTATTTGGGGGTGCCCGGTGTCAGCGGGGTGGTATTTGGGGGTGCCTGGTGTCAGCTGGGCGCTATTTGGGGGGTGCCCGGTGTCAGCTGGGCGCTATTTGGGGGGTGCCTGGTGTCAGCTGGGCGCTATTTGGGGGGTGCCCGGTGTCAGCTGGGCGCTATTTGGGGGGTGCCCGGTGTCAGCTGGGCGCTATTTGGGGGGTGCCCGGTGTCAGCTGGGCGCTATTTGGGGGGTGCCCGGTGTCAGCTGGGCGCTATTTGGGGGGTGCCCGGTGTCAGCTGGGCGCTATTTGGGGGGTGCCCGGTGTCAGCTGGGCGCTATTTGGGGGGTGCCCGGTGTCAGCTGGGCGCTATTTGGGGGACCCCTGTGTGCCGGCTCACCCCGGCCATTTTTGTAGATTTGCAGGTAACGATACCCAGCATCCATCACTTCTCCCCCTGCCCCCCCCCCCCAGGCGCCTGTCTCTCCAGCTGTTTGGGGGTCCGTCGGCGCTCGGTGACGTTCGTATAAAGCCTTTGTTTCTTCTCTCATCCGGCTGCTGGCGTGGGGGCATTAGGAGAACAGTTGTTGCGGCACAGGTGTCTGGCGTCTCGTCGTAGGGGATCACTCCGCATATAGTCACATCCGAAGCTGCGTTCAGAATCCTGCTTGTTTGTGGACAGTGGTGCATTGTGGGAGTCCTTATGACAGTGACAAAGTGTCACTGGTCATGTGACTGACGGTGGGGCGGAGCTAAACTACTGAGCTAAATTTCCCAGGGCGGCTGGGAAAACATTTAATGCTGCTTTGGATGTGAGCGGAGGACGGATCATCGGCTTGGACGTCTGTCAGTTGGAGATGTTTCACCCTGATGGGCACTAAGGGGTTAACCCCATACGTGATGATGGAGACGTGTTTGTGTTCTTTTTTACAGGAAACCTCCCACCCATGTGAAGGTGAACTGCTGGTTCTGCAGCCAGAACACTGTGGTGCCCTATGGAAACCGGAACTGCTGGGACTGCCCCAACTGTGAACAGTACAACGGCTTCCAGGAGGTGAGAGGGGACGCCATGTTATCTGCATCATGTGACTTACCTGCAGGATCGTCTGGGAGTTATGGCGCCCGCACATGGAGCGATAATCTGCCCAATCCGCTCCATGTAATAAAGACAATGATGATCGGCTGAACTGCAGAGCCGCCCTCTGAGGTGACAGACTGCTCAGCCAATAGCTGGCCACAGCACTGTCCTGTCCCGGCCACTGATTGGCTGAGCAGTCTGTCACTTCAGAGAGAGGCTCTGCAGTTCGGCTGCGGGCAGAAGCCTGGAAGATACCAGATAGATATAGATATATATACCGCCCTTGCTGCACAATAGTAGAGCCGTGTAAACTTGGGTTCACACACCATTCTTGCAATCCGTTTTTTGCAAAAAAAAAAAAAAAAAAAAACTATTAAAAACGAATGGAAAAAACAGATGCAACTGTGTGCATCCGTATTTCCATTGACTTCCATTATAAAAAAAAAATACAAAGCACACAGTTGCATCCGTTTTTTTTTTTTTTTTTTGCAAAAACGTAGTGTGAACCCAGCCTACTAGGCGCAGTGAACAAGCGCTGATCTAGCAGATCACCCGTTTACATTGATGATCAGGCCGTGTAATATGGATGTCGGGGTCTTCATTGTACGACTAGAGGTTCCCTGTCCGAGTCTGGTGTAATCCTGGCGCTGACGTCTGTGAGGCGGATTACAGGCTTTGTTTTAATTACCTGGAGAAGAAAAAGAGGATTAAAGGAGAAGTCCGGGCAGAGCTGGTGGGGAGGATAAAAGAAACAACATGCTCTCCCCTCTCCGGCTCCAGTGCTGGTGGCCGCATCCTGCCACTCAAGTCCCCAGCTTTTTCTGATCTGAGTGGGGACCTGGCCAATTATATATCTCCATGGTAACAGACTACAAACAGAACTTGTGTAGTCTGATTTGGCTGTAACTCCACTCCATCTGCCTTCTCTTCTACCATTTGTTTCCCAGCCTTTGGCTCTGTTGCAGAACTACAAATCCCAGCATGCACTGCACCCTTTATGTAGACACCAAACTTTATTTGTAGTGTGAAAAGTGAACATTTTTATATCCCCCTTATCAGAGTTACAAAGTTACACTCAGACTTTACACCCTTTATCTCTCCAGTCAATGATTGATGTGGTTTTATGGCTCCTGCACATACTGCGGCTTAGTACAGGCATCAGTTAGGGTGCACCAAGAGGCTTTTATAGTGAGGGGTCTGTATGGTTCCTGCACGATCTTTTTCTTACTGTCAGTGAATGGGGATATGCAGTTTATTTCCCACAGCTGAGGACTTGTTTCTATGTGTAGGAAAGACACAAATCTGTCTGTCTGGATAGTTGGTTAAATTTCACCTGCTCTGTGGCAGGGACGGGGTAAGCTGCGGCCCTCCAGCTGTGGCAAAACTACAATCCCCATCATGCCTGGACAGCCGAAGCTTTGCTTCGGCTGTCCAGGCATGATGGGAATTGTAGTTTAGCGACAGCTAGAGGGCCGCAGGTTCCCCCATCCCTGCCATAGAGCATTGTCTAGACCTGAGAGTATTAGATTCTTACTTTGCCATTTGCTGACATTGTTGGATTGGTCTGATTCCAGAATGGCGACTACAATAAACCAATCCCAGCCCAGCACAGCGAACATCTTAACCATTTGGTGTCCGGTGGGAACACGATCGCAGAAGCCACGAAGCCGCAGCAATGGGTGAACTGTGGGACTCTGCTGTGTAAAAAGTGTAACAATAACCAGAGTATCAAGATAAAGCAGCTGGCATCCTTCTTACCCAGAGAGGAGGTGGGTATAGTGCCCAGCGTAAGGTTCATTGTTGTCACTTTAACCCTGCAATTACAGGACGGACTCTGGCAAGTTCTGTGAGTTCAGGTGTCGCATGTTGTTCCGTTCTGTATTTTGCAGGAACGATACGATGAGGAGATTGAGGTCTATAAACACCACCTGGAGCAGATGTACAAGCTGTGCCGGCCGTGCCAAACCGCCATAGACAGCTATATCAAGTACCAAAACCGGCAGCTGAGGACAATCATGCTGAACCAGCAGTTCAAGCGTCGAGAGCTGGATAAAAGTTATGTACAGGTAAGAGGAGACCAGATGCTTCCACTTTGTAGTCTGGTCAGGTCATATTGGGGAATGGCAGCTAGCCTTTAGGCAATATTCACACCATGTCAATTCCAACCTGACCTTGTCTAGTGACTTAAACTAAAAACATAATCTGGAAAATCTGGAAAACCACAGTTTGGCTGCAACTTGTCTTCACACTCAGTGGAAAGTGGCGTTACGAACAGGATTCTTCTCCTGTTGGTATAGTGTATCTGTAGTTCATCAGTCACCTGCGGTCTGGTGGTAAGGAAGCAGCTGGACACTTAAACCTCACTTCTTCTCTCGTGAAGATCGTCATCAACTACATCAAGGAATTAAGCTGCATTGTCCTTGTTTTTCAGAGCTCTTCAAATTCCTCTTTTATCCGGATCCCCGCCAAGGTTGTTCTCCTCCGCTGCCTTGCATTCCTGAGCTGCGTCTTCCTCGTTTCTGTAGCGCGGTTAGGCACGAGGGACCTATTCTCCCTCTCCATAAAGGACTCTACAAACTTAACAGCAGAGTCCAGGAACGAGTCTCAGCCAGGGAATGCCGAGAGGCCGTCACTCATCGAGAAGGTCATCGGTGTTCTGCCCGAGCATACACTAGAAAACCTCAACCAGGCCTGGCGCTTCGGACGCAACAATCAGATCGGCTTGGCGTTTGGCGGCCTCTTGACTTGTGTCTTTGCCATGTTCCTTGCTGGACGTATCAGGTCAGTCCTTTTCAGGAACCATCATTTTTGCTAAATTGTTGTAATCAGATATGTTGAAAGTTACTGAGACCCAGTGTAGTCACTGTATAGACTGTAATAAAGAGAGTCTGATTCAACAGCTGGGAAGTGACGCTGAAAATAATACTTTAACCGTTATATTGGCTGCTCCTTCATATCAAATCTTTTATTTGCGGATGACTATAGTACAAGTTTAGGTACCGCAATGGGTACAAACATTGGCCCTATGTGGTTGTTTTCTCCGTGTCTTCCTTTAGAATAGACAGGTGATGTGTAATAATAATTATACTTTACTGCTTTGTTAATTTTAGGATGCGACGTGTTGACGCCTTCGCCTCATTCCTCTGGGTCCTTGTGACGGGACTATATCTCTCAGAGATGTATCTACTGAAGGATTCTCCTAGCTGGATGGATACAGCGAAGCTCGGTACCACGTCTTTGTGTTGCCTGGTCGGTCTCACCTCTGCAATGGCGACAAAGAAAGCCATTAGTCAACGGAGACAACGCCCTCGAAGGTCAGAGCCAGAGCAGTGAGCCGTGACCCTGGAGTCAATGTCCTGTCTGAATACTGTTCAGTCTCTGCTGGACCCGTAGACTGCTGTACTTCTCTTTTATGCCGTCTGCAAGTACAACAGGCCTTGGGGCCCTTTTCTTAAGCATTGAGCTCTTCCTGATGGCTTTGTGATGCCAGTCACTCTAGTCATTGCACTGTAGGCTACACTTTTAGGGCTCGTTCTTGTATATCTAAGCCACCCCGGATAGGATGCAAACTAGATGTATCACATTATGGTAGGGAAGGGGAAGCTTTGTCAGTCCAGCTGTAGCAAAACTACAATTCCCATCATGCATGCCAGCCAATGCTAAAGCTTTGACTGCCCAGACATGATGGGAATTGTAGTTTTGCATTAAAGGGTCAAAGGTTCCGCATCCCTGCTTTATGGGGAGAAATTGTACTGGATATATGTGAACGTACCCTTTTATAATGTGTGGTGACAAATCATCATTTTATTAGAGGGATTATCCAGAATAAGAAAAAAACAGCTGTGTTTTTTTGTTTTTATCCAATGACAGCGCCACCCCACTTTCCCAGGTTGTGTGCAGTATTACTATTCAGTCCAATTCACTTCAATGGAATTGAGCTGCAAAGCCACGCACAAACTGAAGACAAAAGTGGCGATGTTTCTGGAAGTAAGCAGCCCTGTTTTTATAAGCCTGGACAACCCCTTTAAGCCCTTGACTTCCAGCGGGGGGGGGGGTACTTTTTCGCTCGGACCGGGGATGAGGTGGCTGAGGGAAAAGACGTCCAATCACCTCCCCGGTTCCAGCAGCGGCTCCCTGCTGGAGTACCTCTTTAATGTTGCTACTTCCAGATTTGTATAAGTAGTTCAGCTGGATATTATTTTTTTTATATATATATCTGTGTGGTATAAGGCTACATTCACACACAGCCAAAGTGGTGGAATTTTGCGGTGCACCACCAGCCCCCCCCTGTCATAATGACAGTCTATGGGAGGCTCGTGCGACTCCTCTCTCATGTTTATTCTTCAGCGCAGAGCCTCCCATAGACTGTCATTATGACTGGGAGGCTGGCGTCATCCACCGCGTGTGAACTTAGCCTAAATATGAATTTTGTAAATCTTGCCCCTCTAAGTATAATTTTACTTTAACACTATTGATGATTGGAGTGTAACTCCCATGTTATATACATTAGCTGTTGGAGGGGAGTATTAATGGGATAGGTAAGGACTGTCTGATCGATGGGGGTCTGATCGCCTGATCACATGAACAAGGGTATCATGTCCCCCGTGTTATGTGTAAAGTGTCAATCAGACCTGTCGCTGCTTCATTCATCTCTGTGGGACGGACAAGATGGCCGTGTGCTGTATACCGCCATCTTTGTCCAGTCCATAGAGGTGAATGGCGCTGCAGCTGGACTATTGGGCGGTCTGATTCATGAATTCCACTTATCCAGAAAATCAAACGTATTACATGTGTGAACGCAGGCCAGGCCTGATTGCTTTACAGAAAACTGATTGATTTAATTAGTTGTTGGGTTGTTTTATATATTTATATATCTTACTACTTCTAAACGTGATTAGATGTAGCTTGTAGTCCGTGATTACACGGCATCGTATTAGTAGCATAAATGTCACTTTATAATGGAGGTGAAGATACGCTACCTTTTTAATTGCCTATAGGGGGCACTATTCATGTAGCAGCTCACAGTATATTAGAATGTAACTAAAAAGAACTCTACTTCTGGCCAAAATAGTGGAGCGATAAAGTGTTAAACCCTTAATGGGCTAGTTCACAAAAAAAAAATTATTTAAAATCAACTGGTGCCAGATGTTTGTAATTTATTTCTATTAAAACAATATATAAATATTAAAAAAGTCTTCCAGTACTTATCAGCTACTGTATGTCCTGCATTAAGTGGTGTGCTCTCTCCAGTCTGACACAGTGCTCTCTGCTGCCACCTCTGTCTATGTCAGGAACTGTCCAGAGCAGGAGAGGTTTTCTATGGGGATTTGCTGCTGCTCTGGACAGTTCCTGACATGGACAGAGGTGGCAGCAGAGAGCACTGTCAGACTGGAGAGAATTCACCACTTCCTGCAGGACATACAGCAGCTGGTAAATACTTTTTTTTTTTTTTTTTTTTTTTTTTTAATATATATATATTTTTTTTTATAGAAGTAAATTACAAACCTTAAATTACAAAGCACCAGTTGATATGAAAGAAACAAAGTTTGTGGTGAACTACCCCTTTTTACGGGGACAATCCAGACATGCCCATTCTAGGGGGAGTAACAGAGGAATTGCAGCCGGCCAAAACCATTCCCTGTGAGACAGGCGGGTGGCTCCTCCTATATAGCTGATCAGTATTGGAGTTAGTCAGCCATACGTAGAGCCGCTATAACATAAGCGTGACCTTTTTATATTATGGTATTATAATAGTTTTTCTTAGTTTTTTGACGCGTGCAAAGCACAACTATATAATGAGCACTAATCCCCTTCTATCCCGTCCCGATGTGAGGTAGGTAGACGCCTGTTGTGATTTACTTACGTTATTTATTCACTTTATAAGCTATCCTGGGTGTACAGTATATTGGAGGCGTGAGGCTCGCTGTGACATCATCGCTCTTGCGCTTATTGTGTCTATATTAGTCTTATGGATGGGATCATGGCAGAGAGACGCTTTATATTAAAGGGGGTGTCCAGGATTAAAGAGACCTGGCTGTTTTTGATGCAGAACAGCTCCACCCTAGTCCTCAGGTTTCATGTGGTATTACAACTTGGTTACATTCAATACAATAGTACTGAGCTGTAATACCACACACAACCCAAGGTCAGAAGTGGCGCTGGTTTGGAACGAAGGCGGCCATATTTTCCTAATATTGGGGAACCCCTGGTGGTGAACAGATAGTGGCGGTGTGTGTATTTTGCATATTTTGTCACATTCAGAACTTCGGGCAGTTCCCTCCTATATTTATGATGCTCAACCTGTGCTTCTCCAGCGGTTGCAGAACTACAACTCCCAGTATTCTTTACAGGCAGATTCCGCACGCATTTTTTCCGCGGAATCTGTTGGAAAATCCGCTAGAATTCCTCAGTGTGAACCCGGCCTAACAGTGTAGCTGTGATTTATTTTTATTTTTTTTTACTTTTTTTGCTATATGTAAATTATTAGCGCTGTCACTTTAAAAGACTGAGCAAGTGAAAAGTTTTGATTGGTCAGGTCTGGGAGTTCAGATCAAAACTTCTGACGTGCCAAAAGTTTTGTTTTTTAAGGCCATGTTCACATAGAATTCCCAACAGGGTTTTTTTTTTCAGCCAAAACCAGGAATGGGGAGAGAATACGGAACCTGTCCAAATACTGTGTATGAACATGGCCTTAAAGTGACTCTTTATTGATGAAGCTAGTTTCCATTGGCCTCCATTGATGAGGCATAGACCTAGTTATGATGGAGGACGTCTCCCGGTGTCTTGCCTCATTGCTGCCTCGGTGCTTTACTATTCTTGCGGCAGGGAATAGCTCACCCCGTGGTCGGTGACTGACATCCTAATCACTGTCGGGGGGCACTGGGGTCTGTGTGCTCTTGTTCTGCTCTCGCTCCATGTCTGTGCCTGGCTTCCCGTCTGCTGCCGTCCGCTCATGTGATGCCCATGCTTCTATCATGCTGTACACACTATATACATATATATATTTCTTGTTCTTTGTGATATGATGTGAACGCTTTGTACCCGCAGCTGATTATATGTTCAATAAATGGCCCGAGAGCCGACCACCTGACTCCAGTAGCCGTGCTTTCCTATTGAATGTGTCGCTGCTGTGGTGGGGGGAAGGGGGAGGGGTCTTCACTCTGTTCCGGCATGTTCCATGTCTGTCACTCTTCATTCACCAATACACACTGTGCACACACACACGGCTCTGGGTGGTCTACACGGACACTTGTGCCTTCATCATGTTGCTTACAGTGCAGTCCAGTGTACCTGATGGGACATGTAGCCAACTGGCTGTTGCAGTCAGTGCATAGAAAGTAACATGTCACGAAAACTGCATTGATACAACATGGCACAAGTATCGGTGTGTTTATGTCTCACATTTAAAGGGGTATAAAGACTTGGGGCGTACCCACACAGGATGCCAGGAGGTGGGCATTGATGGCTGATCTGCCAGGTCTAATCATACAACGTCCTCCATGTCTGACATCATCCACATCACTGCAAAACTACAATTCCCATCATGCTTGGACAACCAAAGCTTCAACATGATGGGAATTGTAGTTTTGCAGGAGCTGGTGGGCCGTGCATTTGGCGCCTGTGTCATAGGTCGTCACTCTACTCGTGGTCAGTGACATTGTATGTAGAATAGCCGGGACCGTCTGTAGCTTTACTATCACATGGACAATGATAAGTAACACACAAGGTTCCGCCGCCATTGTCCATTCCTCTGCTTGCTTTGCCAGTCCCTTCTGCAGCTCGGTGTCTCCCCTGCTTATCGTGACCCATACACGATCATTGCCTTAAATCCCTGGCCGACTGATGAGGACCACAGAGGTGAGCGTGGATGAATCTACAGAGAATGTATACATCTTGTCTTGTATTCACTGTATAGACAGTTCTGTCCAGCAGGTTAGAGGACAGCCCGAAGGAAATGGGGGAGTTTTTAGCAAAAAAAACCCATTTCTTTCAAATCAACTGATGCCAGTAAGTTATATAGATTGGTATTTTTATTCCATTAAATCTCCAGTCTTCCAGTACTTATCAGCTGCTGTATGTCCTGCAGGAAGTGGTGTATTCTCTCCAGTCTGACACAGTGCTCTCTGCTGCCACCTCTGTCCATGTCAGGAACTGTCTAGAGCAGCAGAAAATCCCCATAGAAAACCTCTCCTGACATGGACAGAGGTGGCAGCAGAGAGCGTTGTTAGACTTGAGAAAATACACCACTTCCTGCAGGACATACAGCAGCTGACAAGTACTGGAAGACTGGAGATTTTTAACTAGAAGTAACACTTTCTCTGTGATACTCCTTTTAATTCAATAAATTGCCATATACAGACGTCCTACAGATGCCATGGCTTTGCTGTGTCCGTTCTCAGCCATACTGCTAATATACAATCCATTGCCCTCAGCGTCATCCGCTCTTAGTCCGGGGGAGACTCACTTGACCGCACTCTTTGGAACAGGTTTCCTTCATTACAAAGGGCCTGTGTATAGACGCAGCAGTTGTATATAGCAGATGTGGCTGCTGCTCTTGTTGTTGGGGAGGGTCAGGTGCAGGGTAAGGGGCGGCCATCACGCAGTAGGACACTCTGCAGCGCTCGGCTCCCATCATTCTTCCCTCTTATCACACTTTGGGGATTTCTTCTGTTACTTTGTTCCTCATTGTTTGCATGACTTCTGCTTCCCATCGGGGACATTCAGATCTTGTAAACCTGTCCGGAGCGGATACTCTGCTGCATCTGTATCCAGTCTAAGCCTGTGCCCCCCCGACTGATACATTGTAGCAAAGCTGCTGATGTGCTTGGTTTGCAGCAGTTGAAGGAAAGCATGTAAGAATATTATTACAGAGTTGCAGGACTATTATACAATGACTAATTCCTATATAATCCCTATACCCCTTCCCTTAAAGGGACCTGCGGCGCTGCGCTCTGTCCTTTTGTTTAGCGTCCTCCTTCCTCCTTCAGATATCTCTCTGGGGACTCGGTATCTTCCTTCGGACGCATGAATGGCAGTATAGTTCTTCCAGACCAGCCCACGCCATTGCTGTCCACCCCGCCCGGTCTCCTGCACCTGCTGAGCCATCCGGCCTATCGGGCTGAACGTAAAGCATCACCCTCGTCTCTGCCCGGACGTCTGAACAGAGCCCTGTCCCTGGGCACCATCCCTTCCCTGGCGCGGGCGGGTAAGTTATTCCTATAGACTAATGGGGGGGGGGATATTGATATATAGATGGTATACAGTGTATCTATGGGAGTATAAGAATAAAGCTGTATTCAGAGATCACTAGGCGACTACGTGCAGCCACAGTGCGGTATATGGCAGAACACAGGGTTATTACAGAAAGTAGCCCTAGGGGTATCCCATGAGCCCTTGCTGCCACTATATACTGTATAATACAGGCTTGTTTAGTCGAAAACAAAGGAAACCCGTAAGTCCAGATATGTACGTATATAGTGTGTGTGTGTATGTATGTATATATCTCTATATATATAATCTCCGGATTTCCTGTGTGTGATTGGCTCCTCTCTGCCTCTGGGCTCGGAGCAGTGATCATCGGGCCCCCTCCCCTTTGTTATGCCGTTAGATTGGCTGGAATGCCCGGTATGTGCAGGGGCCACTTACACAGGAAATGGGAAGGATTATTAACCCTGTAGTGACCAGGGGTAGGCTTCTGTACAAGTTCTAACCCCACTGCTGATCTGTGTTCTCCCACAATGCTTCATATTCTGTCTGAATTATAAAAAAACAGATGGCAGATTGTAAAGAATTAGAAAAAACATGGCTGCTTTCTACCATAACCAGCGCCACATCTGTCCTCAGGATCAATGTGGTATTGCACTCTCCCCTTTAAAGGGAACCTGTCACCCCCCCCCCCCGTGCCGGGGTGACAGGCTCCCGACCCCCAGTTAGAGCACCCTATACTCACCTCATCCCGCCGGGTCCCGCTTCTGGAGGTGGTCGGGTGATGAAGATCTCAGCCGCTGCAGCCCGGCGCGCGCACTGAGAGATGAGTCCAACGCTCATAGAGAATGACGGAGCGCTGGACTCTCCTGTCATTCTCTATGGGTGTTGGACTCCTCTCTCAGCGCGCGCGCCGGGCTGCAGCGGCTGAGATCTTCATCACCCGACCACCTCCAGAAGCGGGACCCGGCGGGATGAGGTGAGTATAGGGTGCTCTAACTGGGGGTCGGGAGCCTGTCACCCCGGCACGGGGGGTGACAGGTTCCCTTTAAATGGCCCATAGACTTTTGACAGCCTGCGCTCCTGCAGCAATATTTCCCCGGCTATATGCCTTAAGAGTGGGTGTCCGCAGTGAGACCCTCTGTGATCAATAACTTTTGACGTTTTTGTAACAGGGACCCTTTAAGTGAACTCTAATATTACAGTCAGCTCTCCCATTATAATCAGTTACCCGTACGCCCCCCGCCTGTACTTGCAGACACATCTTTAAGACTTTGGGCTGTATGGCCAATAGGGGACGTCTGCTGATGATTGACCCTGTACTTGTGTTCTGTAGATTCTGGATACCTCTTTAGCGGGAGCCGCCCGCCTTCTCGCTCTTCAGTGCTTAAAGAGTCTCCAGGATCAGGTAAGAGCAGATACCAGTCATGGATATGAATATATCTAAGCGGCCACCATTACAGTCCTCACACAGTGACTGTGACGTCCATATTGGTTGTCTCATACATTAAGGCCAATGGTGGCAAAAGTCACCAGCAACAAAAAAAATCCACCATGTCGCAGTGCATCACTATTCACTAGTTTTAGTACTCCTTAAAGGGGTACTCCAGCAAAGAAAATTATTTTTTTCAGTTCAACTGGTGTCAGAAAGTTATATAGATTTGTAAATTACTTTTATGTAAAAATCTCCAGACTTCCAGTACTTATCAGCTGCTGTTTGTCCTGCAGGAAGTGGTGTATTCCCTCCAGTCTGACACAGTGCTCTCTGCTGCCACCTCTGTCCATGTCAGGAACTGTCCAGAGAAGCAGCAAATCCCCATAGAAAACCTCTCCTGCTCCGGACAGTTCCTGACATGGACAGAGGTGGCAGCAGAGAGCACTGTGTCAGACTGGAGGGAATACACCACTTCCTGTTGGACATACAGCAGCTGATAAGTACTGGAACACTGGAGATTTTTAAATAGAAGTAAAAACATATCTCTAACTTTCTGACACCAGATTTGGAAAAATAAAATATATATAATATATATTGTCACCGTTGTCCCCCTTTAATGGAAGCCATCTCTGTCTCCTCAGATTATTTTTCCCTTCTGTCTGGAAGCTGCGCGGCCTCTCCTCTGCCGTCTCCCACCCCGTCCGTTGCCGGCTCTGCCACCTCCAGCTGCGGCTCCTTGCTCCACCGACGTCCGTTGATCAGCCCCGCTCGCCTCAACCTGCAAGGACAGAAGCTGGGCCTCTCCCTGAACAGGACCCCGACCCGCACCAGCTACGATGATGCCTATCACCCCGACAGCAGCCTCTGCCCACATGAGCTCTCACACAAGTTTGCACAAAGTGCGTTTCTGGGCATTTGGGGCAAGTATAGGACCGATTTACCTCTATTACTGGGGGGACGTTCTTGTAGTGATCGGTTGTGTCACATGACATTTCGGTGCCATGCTGTTATCCACAGTACCCAATTAGAAGGGATTTCCTACTGTACAGCTACTTTCTTGAAAAAGTAGCGCCACCCCTGTCATCAGGTTGTGTGTGGTATTACAATTCAGCTCCATTCTCTTTAATGAAACAGTTGCAATGCCGCACACAACCTGAGGACAGGACAGGCCTTGTCCTATGATTACAGTTTATGACCCTTCAGGACAAGTGATAAAGGTCTGACTACAGAGACCCCCATGGATCACAAGAATAAAGGGAGGGGGGCACCATTGTAATGGAGTGTTGGTTAAGTATTTGTGTTGCTGCTTCATTATTGCTGTGGCGACAGCCGAGTGTTATAGTCCGTGAATAGAGCAACGGTGCACGTGATTGGCTGTCACTGGGACTTTTGAATTCCTGATCCTGATAGATGAGGGTCTCGGCAGTTGGGCCTCCACCCATTAGACACTGAGACCCATCAGACTTTCAGACTTAAAGGGGTATTCCACTCAAACATAACCATGGTGAGACTACCAATTCATTCCATTGCTGGCTGTATCTGCAACATTGTTGCTTTTTTGTAATGCTGGGAGGGATAATCTGAGGTCAAGTTTCTAATGAACTCACTGTGATTAACCCTCCCAGTATTACAAAGAAGCTACAGTGTTGCAGATACAGCCTGCCAGGGACTTGTTTATATCTGTCATCTCAAAAGAGGGGGGGAGGAGGGGGAGACGGAAAGAAAGGATCACACACAGATTTTTGTCTCTTCAGCAGAAAGCAGCAGCTGAGAACTGGGGGAAGGAGACTGAATAGATAATAAGTACAGGAAGGAATTGTTAGACTCTCCATGGGCAGCATTAGGTGGAATACCTCTTTACATTGTCGTCTTGGTATAGCTCCTATAATTTCCAGGAGTGTGTGTATATAGAACCATGTAGTCTCCTCCTGTTACTTCTGATATACTAAACAAAAGGGATGGGGAACCTTCGCCCTCCAGCTGTTGCAAAACTACAATTTGCCTTGGCTGTCCAGGCATGATGGGAATTGTAGTTGTGCAACAGCCAGAGGGCCAAAGGCTCCCCATTCCTGCTATACAATAAGCCTGTAGACTCCCAGTACCACTACTACTTCATCATCCACCCTGATGCCTAACGCACATTGTTCTTCATCTTTCAGACACCATGAAGCTTATGACGGAGGCCGGCAGCCTATCCAGCAATCACACCCCCAAGAAGGAGAACTCCTCTCATTCCTCCGCCTGTCAGGTGGACTCCACCACCGCCTTCCTGGAGTCTCCATCCAAGTGGAAAAGTGAGTGGCTTCTCCCATCCGCTACTCAGTTATCACTGGAGCGAGCTAATGCAAGTATACGCTGCTGTTCCACCCGGGGGCCCTGGGCCCTTATTACCTATGTACATAACTCCAGCATGTGAGGAGGCCCCCATTATACCCCCTTTTATCACACAACATGCTAGGTCCATCCTCACAGTGCATGTCAGGCTGTTCCTATCCTCAGTAGCTTCTGCTGTAATGCATTGTGGGTGATGTAGTGTGTCTTCATAGAGATCCATGTGATTTGTCCCCCACAATAGATTGCACCTATGCAGACTATTCGGAATGATTTATGGGGGGACTATCTGGTCATGTTTGGGGAATAACCTGCTTGCTGTCAGTGAATGGGCATGCTGTTGTGTGCACGACCATTGCTGCTCTCACCTGAGAAGTGGATACAATCTAGACAATGCTCTGAGCTAAACACGTCAGGCGCACAGATCCTTCTGCTGATTTGTTACAATGTACCAGTCTAGAGTCCAGGATTGTCTAGATTAGATACAGTTGTATCCACATCCCTTCCATTTACTGAGAGCAAGTATCTCTGCATCATTCCCCAGTATGCCTTCCCTTAAAGGGATAATGGCACCTGTGTGACCAGTAAGGCTGCATGCACCAGTCTGTGATATACGGTCTGCAAGTGCACTGTGTGTCACTAACTGAGCTCTGGACCTGTTAAGGGACTCTGTCATTTATTAGGATGCCGGAGAGTTCTGAAACAGTTAAAACTTTTTGCTACTGTATTGGCACAGTCGTGTCACCTTAGCAGCAACGAAAAGCTGTTTCCGATGGCATCATAATAAATCAAGATGCTAGAGTACCTTAAAGAGTTCCTTTAAAGCGACTCCGTACCCACAATCTGTCCCCCCCAAACCACTTGTACCTTCGGATAGCTGCTTTTAATCCAAGATCTATCCTGGGGTCCGTTCGGCAGGTGATGCAGTTATTGTCCTAAAAAAATACTTTTAAGTTTGAAGCCCGTGCCTAACTGGAGTATCTGTGCCCTAACTCTGCACCACCCCTCTGTCCCTCCTCCCCACCCTCTTCATCATTAGGAATGCCACAGGTCCTTAACAATCCAGCCCATGTGCCCAGCTGCCACAGGTGGGGGATAGGAGGCAATCTGCCTGGAGCATTCCTAATGATGAGGAGGGACGGAGGGGTGGTGCAAAGTTAGGGCACAGATACTCCCGTTGGGCACATGGCTTTAAGTTTAAAAGTATTTTTTTTAGGACAATAACTGCATCACCTGCCGAACAGACCATAGGACAGATCTTGGATTAAAAGCAGCTATCCGAAGGTAAAAGGGGGGAGGGGGGTCAGATTGTGGGTACAGAGTCGCTTTAAATGATGCCAAAGTTCCTTAAAGAGGAAGTCCAGGGTTTGATGCCGCCGCCTTTTTTTTTTTTTTTTTTTTTTTTTCTCTTCCCAAAAGAGCCAGAGAGGAAATGGCTGAACAGAAGAACATGCACCTACCTCCCCGGCTCCCCAGCGCTGGTGTCCGCTGTCCCCGGCCACTTCCTGGTCTGAGCGGGATCCCACGGCTGCTGACTGGCTGTTATCGGCCGAATACAGCCAATAATCGTTCCGTGGAATAGGGCCTTTAGACCAGGAAGTGGCCGGGGGACTGGGAACCCGAGTGGGGGGCAGTGGACTCCAACTCAGCTCCTCCCCAGCTCTTTTGGAAAAAAAAAAGTCTGATGTCTGACTTCTTTAACAGGTCAAGAGTTCAGTTTGTGACAGTCTGCTTGGTCATTTCTGTGACATAATTCCAAGATTGCTGCTGTGTGGTCTTATTGCCCTTAAAGGTGAAATGCCTCCATTAATTGGTGTACTGCCCCTTTAAAGGGGTTATTCAGCTCTACAAAATAATGGCCACTCTTTCTTCCAGAGGCAGCACCGCTATTGTCTCCAGTTTGGGCTGGGTTTTTCAACATTGAAGTGAATGGAACTTGATTGCAAACTGCACCTGAACTGGAGACAAGAGCGGTGCTGTCTCTGGAAGAAAGTGGCCATGTTTTTCTAACGCTGGATAATCCCTTTAAGCATTACTAACTTAAAACCTGACACCCCTCTCTGAATCCCCTTCTCACTCACTCCGCTTTACCCCCAGGTTGTGGTGGGATGTCGCTGACCAGCGTCTTCTTGGCTCTGAGCTTCGCCATGAATGTGGTGCTGATCGTCGTCTTCTACCAAAAACTCCTGTGACCTCATCTGCAGTCCTGGTTTCACCTGGTGCTCCCCATCATCTGGGCTTTCTCTTGTGTTCCTGGTGTTGCCCATCACTGGTGCTCTCTGACACTCCTGGTTCAGGGTCATGACTACTCCAAGACAACCATTTGTTGTATCTCACTAGATTTGGGGCGTCCGGGCCTCTGCTGACCATGGTGGCGTTTGGCCCTCTCCACCTTCTAGTCCACTGCTGACCATGGGGTGTCTGGTGTTCTCCACCTTCTAGTCCACTGCTGACCATGGGGTGTCTGGCTCTCTCCACCCTGTAGGCCTCTGCTAACCCCATGGGGGGGTGTCTGGTGCTCTCCACCCTGTAGGCCTCTGCTGCCAATGGTGGCGTCTGGCCCTCTCCACCTTGTAGGCCGCTGCTGACCATGGGGCGTCCAGCCGTCCCTCTCCACCATCTAGGCCGCTGCTAACTATGGGTCATCCGGCCCATTCCTCCCTGTTGGCTACTGCCGACTATGGGGCATCCGGCCATCTCCAACATCTAGGCTGCTGCTGACCATGGTGGCAGCTGAATGGCCCTCCCCGTAGGTCACTGCTTATCACAGTGGCATCCGCCTCTCTCCACCCTGTAGGCCTCTGCTGACCATGGTGGTGTCCGGCCCTCCACTGTCTGTAGGCTGCTGCTGACCATGGGGCGCCCAGCTGGCCCTCTCCACCCTGTAGGCCTCTGCTGACCATGGTGTCATCTGGCCCTCTCCAACATCAAGGCCGCTGCTGACATGGGTTGTCCGTCCGGCCTTTTCCACCCTGTAGGCCTCTGCTGACCATGGTGTCATCTGGCCCTCTCCAACATCTAGGCTGCTGCTGACCTGGGGCGTCCGGCCCTTTACTGCCCGTAGGCTTCTGCTTACCATGGGGCGTCTGGTCCACCCTCTAGGCCGCTGCTGACATGGGGCATCCGGCCGGCCCTCCACCCTGTAGGCCGCCGCTGACCATGGCCATTAGCTGTTCTGATCTTTTCTGGGTGGAGCAGAATAATTTTATTCACCGCAGTTCGGTGATCTGTAAATAAGTTGTCGTGTTTGTACGTCTTATGTCATTGTCTAAATACAAAAAATATGTTTCAAAATCTCCTGGTGCTCGTGCGTCGTCCTTCTTCCTGATGGATCTCGGTGTAGAGGTCAGGGTGTCTGGAGGCATCTCCAGCAGATGGTCGATAATTGTGGGTAATACTAATCTATAGAGATCAGGAAACTGACACACTGCGTGGATGTGCATCATGGTTAAAAGTTATCTGTATATTAAGGTAACTTCAGGATAAGCTGCCCTGTGTATGTGAGGAGTCATGTGACCATTATATAACGTCTTTTTGCACCAGTTTTCCCCTCTGCAGGCTCCATCTCTAATTTTCAGTTTTCCCTGAGCTGGTGGGTATAGACTGGCTGCCATGTCATCTCCTATATACACAAAGGGGATCCTGCTTCCCTATGTCGCTGTAGCATACACTTCTACAGGACATTATACAGCAGTATTAAGCAGTGTAAGCCATGGATCCACAGCAGGGGTGGGAGCGGATAGTTATTTTAAGCTTCCTTTAATGACCTATGGCCAGCATGTAACCCCAATAGTTGGAGAAGGGGGTAAAGTAGGAATGGCGTCTGATAAGAGAAGAAAGAGGCACTTTTCTCTGATAAGATATTTCACAAAAGTCTAGACTTTCACTTGTACTATTTTACACAAGGTTTGTTGAAGTGACAGCGACTATTGTACAGATATTTATATATTGCATCACATATACCTGGTGTTCTCCAGACGTTTGCACTGTACATCCAGAGACATTTTGCAGATATATGCACAGCTTACATATAGCATAAAATCTGCAAAATGTTGTTGCATCAGTTTTCAAATTCTTATTGGGGTTATCCAGGAATATAAATTATTTATATATATAATATAATTTTTTTTTTATTTTTTTTAAAGTTGCTTTTTTGCAAAAACAGCGCCACCCCTGTCATCAGGTTGTGTGTGGTATTACAATTCAGTTCTATTCACTTTAATTGAGCTGCAGAACTCCCCCACCCCCAACCTGAGAACATGAGAGGCGCTGTTTCTGGAAAACTCAGTCTGCCGCTCTGTCCATAGCCGAGTCTGAGGCTTCAGGTGTTTATGGAAACCAGGGCTCAGACCATGGTCTACACCAGAGGGGTCAAACTTAGGCCGTCCAACCGTTGCAAAACTACAATTCCCATCATGCCTTGCCAGCTAAAGCTTTGGCTGTCCAGGCATGTAATTTTGCACCAGCCGGGGGAGCCTGCCTTTACCACCCCTGCTCCATGGCTGCTGTACAACAATGGAGCCGCTGCTCTGCAGAAGGGCTGCATACCTAAAACGGTGAGAGATTAATAATCTATACTCTGCACATCGGTTGTATTTCTTGTCGTCTCCAGAGCAGTAATGATCAGGTGGTGACCTATAGAGGATGATTAGCCGAGTACAGCGAGGATCTCCCTCGTTCCTGGGTGGCTATGCTCCAGCAATATAATCCACATCATGTGACGTCACAGACACCTGGAGCGCATGGTGGAGAGTAACTGATCCTGACGCATGTGTCACCGCCCGGCCTGTGATCAGTGCCGCTGTATGGCCCCTGACTGCTACAGCGTGTGAGCACTGAGGGATAGGGCTGATACACTGTGAGGGGGCCTGAGGGGGGCGCTGTAGGACACAGGTACTCCCTGTCACTGGGCAGAGCCATGCTAGAGGGAGCCATCATAGGGCTGTGCGGTCTGGGATTTGGGGATCAGAGCACAAGGTGGTGGCACAATGTAAGGAGACTGGTTGTAATGTTATGGCTGACATGTTGTCTATAGTAACCGCATCCCAGCCCGCTGCCCTCATAGGTTTCATAGTAATAGTCATTGGGGGAGATTTATCAAACATGGTGTAAAGTGATACTGGCTCAGTCGCCCCCGGCAACCAATCAGATTCCACCTTTCATTCCTCACAGACTCAGGAATCCATCAGCCATTGTATCCGCCTGCAGGCGTCACCATCCCTGGATATAATGTAACAGATGCCGCCAGGTGAGAAGGATATGACCTGCAGTTCTCCATCCTGTAACACTCCAGCTGTTATATAACTACAACTCCCAGCATGCCCTGAGTGCAGCAGGTTCTCCAGCTGTTATATAACTACAACTCCCAGCATGCCCTGAGTGCAGCAGACTCCAGCTGTTATATAACTACAACTCCCAGCATGCCCTGAGGGCAGCAGACTCCAGCTGTTATATAACTACAACTCCCAGCATGCCCTGAGTGCAGCAGGTTCTCCAGCTGTTATATAACTACAACTCCCAGCATGCCCTGAGTGCAGCAGGTTCTCCAGCTGTTATATAACTACAACTCCCAGCATGCCCTGAGTGCAGCAGGTTCTCCAGCTGTTATATAACTACAACTCCCAGCATGCCCTGAGTGCAGCAGACTACAGCTGTTATATAACTACAACTCCCAGGCCTAACTACAACTCCCAGCAAGGCCTGAGTGCAGCAGACTCTCTAGCTGTTATATAACTACAACTCCCAGCATGCCCTGAGTGCAGCAGGTTCTCCAGCTGTTATATAACTACAACTCCCAGCATGCCCTGAGTGCAGCAGACTCCAGCTGTTATATAACTACAACTCCCAGCATGCCCTGAGGGCAGCAGACTCCAGCTGTTATATAACTACAACTCCCAGCATGCCCTGAGTGCAGCAGGTTCTCCAGCTGTTATATAACTACAACTCCCAGCATGCCCTGAGTGCAGCAGGTTCTCCAGCTGTTATATAACTACAACTCCCAGCATGCCCTGAGTGCAGCAGGTTCTCCAGCTGTTATATAACTACAACTCCCAGCATGCCCTGAGTGCAGCAGACTACAGCTGTTATATAACTACAACTCCCAGGCCTAACTACAACTCCCAACAAGGCCTGAGTGCAGCAGACTCTCTAGCTGTTATATAACTACAACTCCCAGCATGCCCTGAGTGCAGCAGACTCTCCAGCTATTATATAACTACAACTCCCAGCATGTCCTGAGTGCAGCAGACTCTCCAGCTATTATATAACTACAACTCCCAGCATGCCGAGTGCAGCAGGTTCTCCAGCTATTATATAACTACAACTCCCAGCATGCCCTGAGTGCAGCAGACTCTCCAGCTATTATATAACTACAACTCCCAGCATGTCCTGAGTGCAGCAGACTCCAGCTGTTATATAACTACAACTCCCAGCATGTCCTGAGTGCAGCAGACTCCAGCTGTTATATAACTACAACTCCCAGCATGTCCTGAGTGCAGCAGACTACAGCTTTTATATAACTACAACTCCCAGCATGTCCTGAGTGCAGCAGACTACAGCTGTTATATAACTACAACTCCCAGCATGTCCTGAGTGCAGCAGACTCTCTGGCTGTTATATAACTACAACTCCCAGCATGCCCTGAGTGCAGCAGACTACAGCTTTTATATAACTACAACTCCCAGCATGCCCTGAGTGCAGCAGACTCCAGCTGTTATATAACTACAACTCCCAGCATGCCCTGAGTGCAGCAGACTCCAGCTGTTATATAACTACAACTCCCAGCATGCCCTGAGTGCAGCAGACTCCAGCTGTTATATAACTACAACTCCCAGCATGCCCTGAGTGCAGCAGACTACAGCTGTTATATAACTACAACTCCCAGCATGCCCTGAGTGCAGCAGACTCCAGCTGTTATATAACTACAACTCCCAGCATGCCCTGAGTGCAGCAGACTCTCCAGCTTTTATATAACTACAACTCCCAGCATGTCCTGAGTGCAGCAGACTCTCTGGCTGTTATATAACTACAACTCCCAGCACAGCTAGTCCTGCACGCAGCTGTATATCCCCTTAGCTGTTATGCTGCCAGCAGTGAGCTGTATACCACCATGGCTGTTATCCTGTCAGCAGTGTCCGGCACTCGCAGGGTTAAACCCGGGCAGCGTCCTGAATACAATGTTACTGCTGTCCGGGTCAGGCGTGGGATGCGGCGACCTCTAGCTGACACTGTGGGCGTCACAGTGGGCGGTGCTAATGCGGCGGTTTGTTTACAGTTTGAGCATAATTGACAGCTGTGGGCGTGGTTTACACAAGCAGTTAGCGCTCAGTGGGCGTGTTTACAAGTGTAGTGCGCTCTGTGGGTGGAGTCTAAGGGGCGTGGTATTGAGAGGCGGGTTAAGTTGAAAGTAGTTTTAATGTGGTGGGCGGGGTCAGGCGTCTTGTGGGTGCGGTTTCATAACAGGTTGTATTAGAATGGTGCCGAAGTGGGCGTGTACAGAGAGTTGTGGGCGTGTCTTATGATACACGTGTAGTAACGGAGGACCGGAGATGTCTGTCCCGGTGATGATGGAGCCGGCGGAGGAGAACGAGCCCCTGCAGAAGCCGCCATATTCCTACGTAGCTCTGATCGCCCTGGTGCTGGAGGAGAGCCCGGGCCGGCGGCTGCCCCTGTGCGGCATCTACGAGGCCATCGCCCGCCGCTTCCCGTACTATGCCCGGCTGCCCGGGAAGGGATGGCAGAACAGCGTCCGCCACAACCTCAGCCTCAACCCGTGCTTCATCCGCCTGCCCCGCCAGCCCGGGCACAAGGGCGGCCTCTGGCTGCTCGACCCCTCGGTGCATGACATGTTTGAGGACGGAAACTACCGGAGGAGGCGGCGGCGGCGGTACTGGAGGGGAAAGCCTGAGCTCCCGGACACCGGAGCCCCACCGCCCGCATTCCGCTACCAGGATCCCGCCGGGTACCACCTGCCACCCGCGCACTACCCGCTGATGGGCGGAGCCTGGGGCCCCGGGAGCCACCTCATCTATCACCAGGGCCCCAACCCTGCCTACCCCGCCGCCCCACCGGGGAACCTCCACAACGACCTGCCGGCTCCCCACTACTGGCAACCGGAGCAGTACGGAGCCATGCTGCCCCCCAGGCTGGAGATGTGCCCCCCGCCACCGGCTCTGCCCCTGTGCAGCCTCCGATCCCTCCTCATAGACTGACTACACCGCCTGCAGGGCTCCCCCGACTACAGCCCGACAACCGGCATCTACCTCCGACTGGGTCCTGGCACCTCTGACCTCCTGTGCCCGGCATCTCCAGCCTCTGACCTCCTGTGCCCGGCATCTCCAGCCTCTGACCTCCTGTGCCTGGCACCTCTGACCTCCTGTACCCGGCATCTCTGACCTCCTGTGCCGGACATCTCCAGCCTCTGACCTCCTGTGCCCGGCATCTCCAGCCTCTGACCTCCTTTGCCTGGCACCTCTGACCTCCTGTGCCGGACATCTCCAGCCTCTGACCTCCTGTGCCCGGCATCTCCAGCCTCTGACCTCCTGTGCCCGGCATCTCCAGCCTCTGACCTCCTGTGCCCGGCATCTCCAGCCTCTGACCTCCTGTGCCCGGCATCTCCAGCCTCTGACCTCCTGTGCCGGACATCTCCAGCCTCTGACCTCCTGTGCCCGGCATCTCCAGCCTCTGACCTCCTTTGCCTGGCACCTCTGACCTCCTGTGCCGGACATCTCCAGCCTCTGACCTCCTGTGCCCGGCATCTCCAGCCTCTGACCTCCTTTGCCTGGCACCTCTGACCTCCTGTGCCGGACATCTCCAGCCTCTGACCTCCTGTGCCCGGCATCTCCAGCCTCTGACCTCCTGTGCCCGGCATCTCCAGCCTCTGACCTCCTGTGCCCGGCATCTCCAGCCTCTGACCTCCTGTGCCTGGCACCTCTGACCTCCTGTACCCGGCATCTCTGACCTCCTGTGCCGGACATCTCCAGCCTCTGACCTCCTTTGCCTGGCACCTCTGACCTCCTGTGCCGGACATCTCCAGCCTCTGACCTCCTGTGCCCGGCATCTCCAGCCTCAAACCTCCTGTGCCCGGCATCTCCAGCCTCTGACCTCCTGTGCCCGGCATCTCCAGCCTCTGACCTCCTGTGCCCGGCATCTCCAGCCTCTGACCTCCTGTGTCGGACATCTCCAGCCTCTGACCTCCTGTGCCGGACATCTCCAGCCTCTGACCTCCTTTGCCTGGCACCTCTGACCTTCTGTGCCCGGCATCTCTGACCTCCTGTACCTGGCTCCTCTGACCTCCTGTACCCGGCACCTCTGACCTCCTGTACCCGGCATCTCTGACCTCCTGTACCTGCCATCTATGACCTTCTGTGCCCGGCATCTGACCTCCTGTGCCTCCTTGATCTACCTATGACTACTGACTATACTATTTCAGCACCGCCTGGCACCTGACAGCTGGCATCTGCAATGACTGTATTTCTGTGCCCACCAGCTCCAGTTTTGCCCTGACCAGTGGCTTCTCCTGTGTCTCCTTACCACCTGTGCCCACAGATAGACCCCCGGACATGGTGGCATCAGTACAACAAGCCCTGTGTGCCCCATGACAGCTGTGTGCCTGGCACTGCCACCTTGGAGCATCCGCTTCACCATCTACCGTCTCTGTGTATCCTATACTGACCCCCATATTCCCTCATCCTCAGGCATACTGACAGAAGCTGAGATAGATGGAGCTGTTTGCAGCTGTAGCCCCCCCCCCCCCCCCCCCCCCCCGTGCTGCTCCCACCATAGTGGTCTCCCATATTGCGGGCAGCATAGGGGGAGCCAGTACAGCCTTCCCACAGTTCTTCAGCCATTGCAGTACTACAACTCCCAGCATGTTCTAATAGCAGTGCATGCTGGTAGTTGTAGTTCTGTGACAAACAGCTCCCAATACCTCAGCATCCAGTAACACTGAGGAGTGGTATGTTCTGGGTATTGTCGATCTACCTGTGTACAGGTGGGGGCGGAGTTTGATGTGTTTATATATTGGAATGTTCTCTTGTTACCATGGAGATTGTTTTCTATATTTTATACTGTGTTTATATGAAGATGTTTTCATTAAATGTTACATTGTTATTTCTGCAGATTATGTCATAGTGTGGGCGGAGCCTCTGCTCTCCTCCTTATCATCCAATCAGAGTTTAGGACAGGACAGACGGTTGTGGGCTGTGATTGGCTGATACGGGTTACAGTGTTATACCTCTTCCTATGTGACGTTCTAGCTTTGTGCAGAAGCCAGAACCCAACTAATGATTATTTCTAGAGAACCACCATGGCCTAAGAGGATTGATCAACTACGTATGACCGCCGGGGGTCCGACCTTCTCCTCAGGAGAGGGGCAGATCCTAAACATAGCTGCTTTCTTTCAGACATAGCACCCCGCCTGTCCTCAGTTTGTTTGTGGTATTGCAGCTCTGTGCCATTGAAGTGAATGGGGCTGAGTTGTAATACCACACACAGCCTGAGCACTGGGGTGGCGCTGTTTTTACTCATGTTTCACTCATCCTTTATTACATGGTCAGCAAAGGCAGAATTACCTTCCCTGTGAGTAATCTATGAAGATTCCTATTAGGTGACAGCAAGCAGAGATCTTGCAGAATTGAGGTATTCATATAGGAAGTATACTGGAAAATTGTAGAATTTTTCCTCCTACAAAGATTATTGTATTATCTCTGCGACATATACTTACTGCAGTTCCAGTTGTGGACACTAGATGGAGCTATTTACATGGTTATAAAGCAACAAAGCAGCAAGTGATGAGGTCAGAGGACATGTGAGGTCACACTCGCCTGATTACACACTCAGCCCCTGTGGTCTCCTCACATGCAAAATTTCCACGCAGACTTTTGATGCCGCAAAAACAATATCGAAGTTTCTCATATCTGTAAATTGTGCACAGAAAATCCAGAGATTCTCGCCATTAGTGCAGTATGTGTATATATATATATATATATATATATATGAGGTTACAGCAGTTATGGCACTATATATATAGGAGGAAACAGCACACACACACATATATATATATATATATATATATATATATATATATATATATATATATAGTGCCATAAGTGCTGTGTCCTCATATATATATATATATATATATATATATATATATATATATATAGCGCCATAAGTGCGGTATTCTCCTATAGGGCCACAGTATTACCTGGAGGGAAAGTGGTGGCAAATCCACATCCGGCTTGCTACATTGTCTCACTGTAAAGCAATCAGAAGACCCGTCCTTAGTGATGTACAATGTTGCAGTATATATATGTGGGGGTCATGATTCCAGGATATACAATGAAGCAGCTGCCCAACCAATCAGAAAGCTGCTTTTCTTATAACAAAGGTTAGCATATGATAGGTGTAATCTGATTGGCTGATGCAAGACTTAAAGGGGTTGTACAGGATTAGTAAAACATGGCATGGGTTCTGTCTGGTCTTACAGCTCAGCTCCACTGAAGTGAATGGGACAGAGCTGCAATACCAGGCACCGCCTGCAGACAAGGGGGTGCTGTTTCTTACAGTCCTGACCCCTCTGCATAGTTTGTGTTCATTGACCTGATTTATAAGGCTACAGAGGTAGCAGAGGTTGTTTCGCTATCAGCGGATGCTTCTTCTGACTCTGCACACCGACCACATAGCGGAGCCGCGAGGTGTTTGCAGCAATGACTCCCACACAGACACAAATAACAACAACCTGCGCTGACTACACACTGTATATACACTGTATATACAGCGACTCCCCCAAACTGTATAAAACCAACAGTAAAGAGAATCCCTGAGATGATCAGTCTCCAGGAAAGCTGGGTGACAGCAGAGATGGCGGCAGTAAGCTCCCAGGGCTGGGGTTACCCTCGCTCCCTCACCCCCTATACACCCCCATACTGGTCCACATGGCAGATTCTTTATATCTTGTGCACGTGACACTGAACAAACAAGTATACACCGTATCCTCCCCAGGACCATCCATCCATCCTCCCCTCCTCTATGCCACATCCCTGTCCATGGTACTGAAGGAGCTGGAGGAGGCTAATTGTATTCCACAGGGATCTGGATGCCCTCATGTGCCCTCTGCCCAGGATGTACTGACAATAATACCCGGATACACCGACTATATACCCCCTCCTAGTGTACTGCTATATGGGAGATAGATAGATAGATAGATAGGAGAGATAGATAATATATAGGAGATAGATAGATAGATAGATAGATAGATAGGAGATAGATAGATAGATAGATAGATAGATAGATAGATAGATAGATAGGAGAGATAGATAATATATAGGAGATAGATAGATAGATAGATAGATAGATAGATAGATAGGAGATAGATAGATAGATAGATAGATAGAGAGAAAGATAGATAGATAGATAGGAGATAGATAGATAGATAGGAGATAGATAGATAATAGGAGATAGATAGGAGATAGATAGATAGATAGATAGATAGATAGATAGGAGATAGATAGATAGATAGATAGATAGGAGATAGATAGATAGATAGGAGATAGATAGATAGATAGATGATAGATAGATAGGAGAGAGATAGATAGGAGATAGACCGATAGATAGATAGGAGAGATAGATAGATATATAGATAGGAGATAGATAGATAGATAGATAGATAGGAGAGATAGATAGATAGATAGGAGATAGATAGATAGATAGATAGATAGATAGATAGATAGATAGATAGGAGAGATAGATAGATAGATAGATAGATAGATAGATAGATGATAGATAGATAGGAGATAGATAGATAGATAGATAGATAGGAGATAGATAGATAGATACATAGGAGATAGATAGATAGATAGATAGATAGATAGATAGATAGGAGATAGATAGATAGATAGATAAATAATAGATAGGAGATAGATAGATAGATAGATAGATAGGAGATAGATAGATAGGAGATAGATAGATAGATACATAGGAGATAGATAGATAGATAGATAGATAGATAGATAGATAGATAGATAGATAGGAGATAGATAGATAGATAGATAGATAGATAAATAATAGATAGGAGATAGATAGTTTACACCTGGTATTTATGGTTAGATCAGATACACCTCACCTGTCCCGTGGATCAGATACACCTCACCTGTCCCGTGGATCAGATACACCTCACCTGTCTCGTGGATCAGATACACCTCACCTGTCCCGTGGATCAGATACACCTCACCTGTCTCGTGGATCAGATACACCTCACCTGTCCCGTGGATCAGATACACTTCACCTGTCCCGTGGATCAGATACACCTGTCCTGTGGATCAGATACACCTGTCCTGTGGATCAGATACACCTTACCCTTTTTTTGGATCAGATACATATTACTTGTCGATCAGATACTCATCACCTCATCAAATCCCCATTCTGTTTTGGTGCACCCACAAATTCCATAGAGATGTGAGTTTCCTTAAAGGGGTTGTCCAGCGAAAATCTTTTTCTTTCAAATCAGAAAGAAAGTGCCAGAAACTTGTAATTTACTTCTATTAAAAAATCTCAAGTTTTCACATACTTATTAGCTGCTGTATGTCATGCAGGAAATGTTGTTTTATTTCCAGTCTGACACAGTGCTCTCTGCTGCCACCTCTGTCCGAGACAGGAACTGTCCAGAGCAGGTGAGGTTTTCTGTGGGCATTCATAGAAAACCAAGACAAGAGTTCCTGTCTCGGCCAGAGATGTCAGCAGAGAGCAGTGTGTCAGACTGAAAAGAAAACAACATTTCCTGCATGACATACAGCAGCTGATAAGTATGGGAAAACTTGAGATTTTTTTAATAGAAGTAAATTACAAATCTATATAACTTTTTGATACTAGTTGATAACCCCTTTAAGCCCCCATCCTTTTGCAATCCCATGGCAGGACTGTGGGAGGGTATGGCAGTGTGCATACGTTGGTGTACGACTGTGAATGAGTGTACCAATAAGTGAGCAGCTGCTGGTGTGGAAATGTGAACTGGTGGAATTACCAGTAAGTGGCACAATGCGTTGGTGGGAGCTGGGGGGACTTTTTGGTGCAGGATGGAGTGTGATTGGAGGCAGCCGGCAGCATAGAGTCCTTAGAAGCCTCAGACTTCCTGTTTTTCTCATACAACATTCTCCCCGATGCGCTGTAGGTGGGCGTGCAACACAACGCAGCCCGCTCACAAACCTCAACTACTCACCGTAATACGGGGAGACACAGATGACTCAATGTTTGTTTTTCAATGACTAATAAAGTTTCATTTTGATGTCATAAAACATTCGTTACGTTAAAAAAAAAATTACAACTTTTCATTTTTTCCTTTTACTTCTAATATTTCATAATAATTGGCAAATGAGATTAAGAGGGACAAGAGCTGGGACTGTATAACAAGGACAAGGTTAAGGTGCGTGAGGGACTGGGGATCTCGCCTTAAAGGACGACTCCAGCAAAAGAATTCCTTTCAAATTAACTGGTGCCAGAGATTTGTAACTTACTTCTATAAAAAAATCTCCAGTCTTCCAGTACTTATCAGCAGCTGTATGTCCTGCAGGAAGTGGTGTATCTTCTCCAGTCTGGAGAGTAGGAGAGGTTTTCTATGGGGATATGCTGCTGCTCTGGACAGTTCCTGACATGGACAGAGGTGGCAGCAGAGAGCCCTGTGTCAGACTGGAGAGAATACACCACTTCCTGTAGGACATACAGCAGCTGATAAGTATAGGAAGACTGGAGATTTTTAATTAGAAGTAAATTACAAATCTATATAACTTTCTGGTACCAGTTGATTTGAAAGGAAAAAAATTGCTAAAGTTGCCCTTTAATACCGCCAAGATGAGGGGCATAAGGGCAATCATCTATGGGGTGGAGCAGCCAATTGGGAATATGTATTAAGACTGGATAAGTCCTTCCATCTCACCAGGTGTTGCAGCCCTCCAGCTGTTCTAAAACTACAACTCCCATCATGCCTGGACAGCTAAAGCTGTCCAGGCATGATGGGAGTTGTAGTTTTGCTGGAGGGCTGGGGTTTGACACCCATCTTACAGGAACACTCCAGGCAATAGACTGTGTTATGCCAGGTGTAAAGCATTACACAGGGATATAAGAATACCAAGGAGAGAACCGCTGTGTCAGACCCTGCACTGTGACACAGTGACTGCACAGGATGTGCTTGTATGGAGCAGATAACAGTGAGACATGCTGCCGGCCTGGAGCAGGAGATAATGGTATTAGAATTATAGGATGATGCTGCACGAAGGAACAACAGGGCCCATCTTCCTGGAATTTAAAGGAAATGTCCAGTCATAGTCATAAAACTTCTACGTAAGTCACCCTTATCGCAATGGTCTCCAACCTGTGGTTTTCCAGTTAATGTACAACTGCTGCCTGTCATGGCATGCTGGGAGTTATAGTCTTAGAACAGGTGGAGAAACTGCAACAGTCAGAGCATGCTGGAAATTGTAGTTTTTCAACAGCTGGAGTGTCTGCTACAGAAAGAGCATGCTAGGAGTTATAGTTTTGCAATACCTAGAGAGCCCGCGGCTGTCATGGCATGCTGGGAGTTGTAGTTTTAGAACAGGTGAAGAAACTGCTACAATCAGGGCATGCTGGGAGTTGTAGTTTTAGAAAAGGTGAAGAAACTGCTACAATCAGGGCATGCTGGGAGTTGTAGTTTTAGAAACGTAAAGAAACTACTACAGTCAGGGCATGCTGGGAGTTGCAGTTTTGGAAGAAGTGGCAAACCTGCTACAGTCAGAGCATGCTGGGAGTTGTAGTTTTGGAACAGGTGTAGAACCTGCTACAGTCAGGGCATGCTGGGAGTTGTAGTTTTGGAACAGGTGTAGAACCTGCTACAGTCTGGGCATCCTAAAAGTTGTAGTTCTGGACCAGCTGGAGAACTTGCGGCTGTCAGGAAATGCTGGGAGTTGTAGTTTTGCAGCAGCTCCTGAGTCACAGAATGGAGGTCATTGGGTAATGCCAGCCTGTGGGTGCATTCACATTTTGTCACTATATTGCACCAAATTACGAAATAGCAGTTTATGTGCTCCAAGTAGGGATGGTCCGAACCTGCCGAGGTTCGGGTTCGTATGAACCCGAACGCTCGGTAGCAGATCCCCGCTGTCTGCCCGCTCCGTGGAGCGGGCGGATACAGCGGGAGTAACGCCTGGAAAACTGGGATACAGCCTATGGCTATGGCTGTATCCCAGTTTTTTTCAGGCGGTCCTCCCGCTGGATCCGCCCGCTCCACGGAGCGGGCAGACAGCGGGAATCATTACCGAGGGTTCGGACTATCCCTAACTCCAAGTGCTAGAGGGTGAAGACAACCAAATCTGCCCTGACCAGGGTATTTACATACAGGACTAGAACAGCAGATTCAGTTTAGTTACATTAGGGCAGATTTTATATTAAGTAACTACCAAGCTATACATTACACTTTTAAAGGCAAATTTAAAACTTTTTCTGTACTTCCCCTTTAAGAAAAAATCTTTGCAGAAATTTTTTTTTCTCTTCTCTTTCTCACTATAATCAATGATCACACTGTGACCGAAAAGGAGAAGAGAAAGACAACTTTCCTGTAACTACTTACTAAACAATCTAAAATTACAGTCAAAAGGGTAAAAACATAGACGGGATACTTCTCACTTCCAAGCTCTGAAGCCCAAGCTCTGCGATAAGGATGGCGGCATCCCTACACGTGTACAGGGGGAGCCCAAGTCAGATGATGCGCTGACATATCAGCTAGTAATGTCTGATGTTGTACTTGCAGGAGATATATATATGTATATATACATATATATATATATATATATATATATATATATATCAGTGATTTGCTACTGTTGCTGCTGCAGAGAACGCAAAGGGTAGGAAGGCATTACACTGCAGCAATGTGGATATACAGCAGTAGGTACACTGGTAATTACACAACTAACAGCTGCCCTGAGCTTTATAGGCAGTGAGACATAATAGGGAAGCCTTGTTTTACCTTTAAGGAACAGTGTGGATCATCCGACAGGCTTAGCTTTCATGTGCACACCCCAGGTTTTCCCAGGTTCACCTTCTGGCAAACAACAAATGCTAAACCCCACCCACTTCCTGTAATCTGTCCTGATCTAGCTACTAGAGACAGTTTTTAACTGGCAACAGGCAGTGGGCAGCAGATTGTAAAGAAGTGAGACACCTACTGGCCAAGACGTTACAGCTGTTTCTTTCTAGGTTGAGGAGTAATTTTTGTTTAATAAAGTTTGAAGATTTACAGATATGGGGAGAAGTTGTTTAAAATACAGTCTTTGGGGGGGGGGGGGGGGGGTATTAGAAAGCTACAGGTCATTGCCCATAGGAGACGTTCACAGAAGATAAAACCGCTATGTATATGGTGTTGTGTAATACACCATTGTATAAATAGTATATTACCAATCCTGTACACAGTCATGTCCCGCAGCATTATCAGAGTGGGAATGTGTCCTGATATGTCGCCTATAGGTTTGAACCACATTCTAATGACATTTACCAAAAATGAATCACTTGTTGGCAACTTGTAGTAACAAAGGCGAATATCCGTAAAAGTTCCACCGTGTCACTGAGTAAGTGTAAGGAAACCAAACCACAAAGATAGAACTTTAAAGCAGAAGTCACCGACACACGGCAACGACTGAACCAACACGTAACATCAACTGCAGCTCTGCAGCCAACCTGAGCCTATGTGATATACAACCTAATCCTATATGATATGGAACCTAAACCTATGTAATATACAACCTGAGCCTATGTGATATACAACCTAATAATATGTGATATGCAACCTGAACCTACATGATATGCAACCTAATCTTATATGATATGGAACCTAAACCTATGAGACATGCAACCTAAACCTATGTAATATGCAACCTGAACCTACATGATATACAACCTAATCCTATATGATATGCAACCTAAACCTATGTGATATGCAACCAACTGGATATGCGCTGGATATCTGTGGAGGGGGCCTAAGAGGGCAAGCTGGTGCCATGTCATAGCAAAAGCCACATGGTGGGCAGACCTCCTTCTGAATGGGTGCCTGCACTATGCCAAGACAAGTGTACAGGAGAAGGAATCTCCCTCCTGCGTCTACCAGGGAGAGACAGACATCCCCGGCTGGGGACAGAAGCAGCTCCTGCAGCCATTGTAGTGTCATAGATGTAAGCAAACAGGACCAGTGGTAACCATGACATGCATATGGTAGGAGAAGGTGACCCCTCTCCACCACAATGGTGTGTAACCAGCTGAGGAACCCACAAAGTGAGGACGTGTGCTGTGAAAGTGACAGACAGACAGGGACGTCTGATCAGAGTCACTGCCTGAGAGCCTATAGAGTGAGGCTCCTATTACACGCTGCGAATTTTAACGACTAACGATAAACGATCGCAAACGAGATTGTTTATCGTTAACCTGAAACCGTTCACCATATTACACAGAACGGTAGTCGTTATTGCGATCGTTACTACGGTCGTTATTGCGATCGTTACTACGATCGTTTACTCCTTCTGATCCCAGCAAAACAATAGACAATGTGCAATTACACTGAACGATTAGTGAACAAATGCGGAACCTGAGCGAATGATCAGATTTAGGTTCAGATGTAAATCAACGATCAACGAGACACAAGCGATTTTTCGATCGTTGCCTGCAATTACACAGAACGATTATTGTTTAAATTCGAACAATATAATGATTTTTTGCACAATAATTGTTCCGTGTAATAGGGCCCTGAGGCTGTGGTGGCTGGTGGCCTGTTTGGTCCATCTGCGCCCCATAGAAAACTTTTGATTAGGCCTCCCTCCTCCGCCACATTCCACTGTAGGTAACCCCCCTGTTTGTTAGCCCTCCGACCAGCAGATAGCATATGTTATCACCCCTGGTATTCCCCCAGTAGATAGTGCCCCTATAGTAGGCATCTCCCCTAGTATCCCCCATAATAAGCATTTCCCCTCGTATCCTACCCCCCTTCCCCCCCAGTACATAGTGTCCCCCATAGTAGGCATCTCCTGTGGTGGTATGATGACCACTGTGGCTTCTATGGTGGTAGTTACGGCCCTGGTGTTGGGCTCATTTGTTAAAGAGGAATGATAGCAGTGGTGCCAGGGGGCATATTAAGCCTGTGGTGAGTAACGGGGCTGACAAGAGGGTTGTCGTACAGAGGGAACTGGTGTGTCTGGGTGGACCACCTGCACGCCCCTTGTGCCCATAGAGCGGGACCATCATAGTCAGTGGCGGATTATAATGTGGGCGGTTTGGGCGGCCGACCGGGGCCCAAGGCTCCGGGGGGGGCCCGCGCCGCCCACATTAAGATCTTACATAGCAGCGCCAGCAGCACATCACTTTCGGGGCCCAATGGGCCCCCGAGTGATGTTCTGCTGTGGCGCGCTGTTGTCGGAGTCCGCCGCGGCACCGCCCCCTCTCTCCTTGCCGTCTTTGCGGTGCCCGTACTTCTCTCCTGGCGGCGTGATGGCGTCACATCCTGCGCGCCGCCAAGCAGAGAAGTTCGGGCACCGCGGGGCTGCACTGTGAGCTTCTGGCCTGCTCTCTCTGCCGGAAGCTCACCCTGGCTCCCTGCCGCCCGACTATACCCCCTGCCACCCGGCTGTACCCCTTGCCCCTTAGCTGCTCTCCATGCCGCCCCATCTTCTCCCCCTGCTGCTACCCCCATCATCTTCTCCCCCTGCTGCTACCCCCATCATCTTCTCCCCCTGCTGATACCCCCATCATCTTCTCCCCCTGCTGATACCCCCATCATCTCC
Organism: Dendropsophus ebraccatus; assembly: GCF_027789765.1. NCBI lineage: Eukaryota > Metazoa > Chordata > Amphibia > Anura > Hylidae > Dendropsophus > Dendropsophus ebraccatus. Next base: position 9,772,559 of record NC_091465.1, read on the forward strand.
CCCTGCTGCCACCCCCATCATCTTCTACCCCTGCTGCTACCCCCATCATCTTCTCCCCCTGCTGCTACCCCCATCATCTTCTCCCCCTGCTGCCACCCCCATCATCTTCTCCCCCTGCTGCTACCCCCATCATCTTCTCCCCCTGCTGCTACCCCATCATCTTCTCCCCCTGCTGCTACCCCCATCATCTTCTCCCCCTGCTGCTACCCCCATCATCTTCTCCCCCTGCTGCTACCCCCATCATCTTCTCCCCCTGCTGCTACCCCCATCATCTTCTCCCCCTGCTGCCACCCCATCATCTTCTCCCCCTGCTGCCACCCCCATCATCTTCTCCCCCTGCTGCCACCCCATCATCTTCTCCCCCTGCTGCCACCCCCATCATCTTCTCCCCCTGCTGCCACCCCCATCATCTTCTCCCCCTGCTGCCACCCCCATCATCTTCTACTCCTGCTGCCACCCCCATCATCTTCTCCCCCTGCTGCCACCCCTATCATCTTCTCCCCCTGCTGCTACCCTTCATCATCTGCTGCCACCCCCATCATCTTCTCCCCCTGCTGCTACCCTTCATCATCTTCTCCCCCTGCTGCTACCCTTCATCATCTTCTCCCCCTGCTGCTACCCCCATCATCTTCTCCCCCTGCTGCTACCCCCATCATGTTCACCCCCTGCTGCTTCCCTGCCTTCCCAGCTTCCCCCCCCCCCTCCCCGGCCTCTGTTGCCCCAGCTTCTCCCCCTGTCGCCCCAGCTGCCTCCCTTCCCCAGTCACCCCAGCTCCCCGCCTGCAGTTGAGTTGGGGGTCGGAGAAGTCTTCATGATGCTGCGCCAAATAGAGAAGAAAGGAAAAAGTGAGCGACGGCAATCGGAGAAGACGTCACCTGTGAGTCATTAGTAACTGCACTGTAATCACTTCTATAGTGTGCAGAGCCTGTGTACCATTGGGGTCTAAATGGGTCAGTGTTTTGTTTGCAGTAGTGTACTGACACAGCCCCGGGGTCACTACAGTACACTAGCGAAAACTTTTAAACTAGAACCCAACTACAACTGCAGGCACTACAACTCCCAGCATATTATGAGGGCTGCAGACTGTCAGTACATGCTGGGAGTTGTAGTGCATGTAGCTGTTGTAGTTTGGTCCTAGGTGCATTATACACTGGATTCTTTGTGGCATATAAGAATACATAGATCTGTGGGGGCTCAGTGTAGGGAAGTGACCCCAGAACATCACTAATAGGGGATAGAATAAAAACATCCCCCCTATCCCCTATTAGTGATGTTCTGGGGTCACTTCTATATACTGATCCCCCTCAGACCTCTGTATTCTTATATACCCCACACAGCCTGCTGGGGTGGCTGGGGGGGGGGCCAGGTTGGGTGGACAGCCCGGGGGCCCAGGGTACATTTAATCCGCCACTGATCATAGTGCAGTACACGGTGCCCTCCCCCGCTCAAGGACTGAGGTATAAAAGATGGCGGCTATAACAGGCAGGTGTCTATTGATGTACACACAATAATAATAAAAGTGAAAGTGGTCCAAGTGCCAGTAACCCGCAGTGAAGTGAGAGCACGACGGCCAGGAAATGGTGTGAGCCACCGGAAAATATACACAGGTACGTCACAATCCTGAGGCGACTGTATACAAGGGGGGTCCTGCGCTATATAAGATTATTATGACTTAGTGTCTCCATATATATATATACACACAGCGTGTCACAAGCGTGGCCTATTGGCATATGTGGTACCCATACAGCAGCCACCTGACACAGAGTATACACCATCTATAGGGTATATGTACAGCACCCACATACTATATATATACTGTACAGGACTCACACCGTGACTATATAGCAAACACATGGGGGAGGTTTATATCAACCTGAGCAGAGGAGCAGTTGCCCATAGCAAGCAGTCAGACTACAGCTTTCCTTTTTGAAAGGCCAAGAGTAATGAAATCTGATGCTATGTAATGAGATCGGTTGCTATGGGCGACTGCTCCTGTACACGGGATGTGGTAAATCTCCTCCATGTTTCCAATCATCTCCCATACAGTATTTACATGGTAAACTGAGTACACGGACAGCGCCCACCACATCTGTATATAGCAGGCATGCAGTATCTATGCAGCACGCTCTGCATCCATGAACATCCATGTAGCACACACAAAAAACATAGAAAACACAGAAAGCAACCACACAATATACATACAGTACCCACAGAACACATACAACACCCACATAACATACCCACAGAACACATACAACACCCACATAGTATACATACAGCACCCATGTAACATACCCATAGAACACATACAGCACCCACCTAATATTCATACAGCACCCATGTAACATACCCATAGAACACATAAAATAACCACATAGTATTCATACAGCCCCCTCATAGTATACATACAGCACCCATGTAACATACCCACAGAACACATACAACACCCACGTAGTATTCATACAGCACCCTTAAAGTATACATACAGCACCCACGTAACCTACCCACAGAACACATACAGCACCCTCATAGTATGCATACAGCACCCATGTAACATAACCAAAGAGCACATACAACACCCACACGGTATTCATACAGCACCCTCACAATATACATACAGCACCCATGTAACATACCCACAGAACACATACAGCACCCATGTAACACAACCAAAAAGCACATACAGCACCCTCACAGAATACATACAGCACCCATGTAACATACCCATAGAATACATAAAATACACATAAACACATACACATAAAATAACCACATAGTATTCAGACAACACCCACATAACATACCATTGGCGCACCAAAGGACATTCACTCATGCAGTCAGTAAGTGGACGTTGTTCTCAGCTCATGGACCTCCACCAACAACGCGTTCTGTCAGACCAGGGGCAGATTAACTTTACAATAGGCCCTGGGCTGTTCACCAAGCTTGGGCCCCCTCGCCCACCCCACTGTAACTATGGCAGTACTAGCGCAGTGTTCATAGTATGGGATAGATAATGTCAAATTTACCATGTATCCGTAAAGTTTTATGAAAAATGATTAGGCATCACTGTGCTCATTTTTCATTTTCTAAAGTACTTCCATTTTGAATTTAGTAAAGGACCAGTGGTGACATCATAGTCACATGATAAGGTCCTTCAGCATGTTCTCTAATGTTACTAAATTGTCTCCTGGCTGCAGTTTTGCCCTGATTTGTGCAAAATCGTGGTAAAATATTTTTGCAAATCATGGCAGAATTCTAGCCAGGAGACAATACACCACTGAAAGTATAAGTCTGTGTGGGTGGCCATGGGCCCCCTGGGATCTCAGGGCCCCGGGCTACCGCCTGAAAAGGACCTATTATAATCCGCTACTGTGTCAGACACATGTCTGAGGACGTTTAGCGGCTGACATACTCTTTGTAAGAAAAAAGTGGGAAAGGGGATTAAAGTAAGGACTGTAGGGAAGTGGTGACTTTTTGGGGTGCAGGTCCATAGAAGTAACTGGTTATAATGTTGTCCATTTACCCTCTTCACGCACATTGCACTAGAAGAGAATGGAGATGTGTTAGTGGTTTGGATCTGTAGGGTGTGGAGCGATGGTCCAGAACATGGAGTAGACACCCGTCCTCATCTAGAACCATCTGCTCCAAACCCGGCGGAGCCTTCTAGCTCCATCCCCCTCTGCTTGTGTTTCCTGTGGTTAGAGTATTTTTCGATCCGCCGACACCCCCTACGTGTAGCTTACAGACAAGTTTCTCTGAAAACAATTCTACATAACAAGAGCCGTTTCCTCTTTCCAAAATAGCAAACCAACAAGCTAACCACTTGTATAGATAAAGGCTGTGCGCAGGATTGTGTCAGGCCGCTTGTATCTACTACTCTAGTACTACTACTGCTTCCGCCATGCTGGAGGGACCTTCACTAGACACTGTCTTTGAGGTCCTTGTATCCAGACTTAGTGGCCTGGAGCCAAAAAGACAATGAGATTCTGAAGAAAAACCTCAATGAAGGGTTTACTGGGGCGCGTCCTTTGGTGGAGCACAATGACTTCATTGATAAAATTCATTGATCCAGGCATACTTCCAAAATGGACAATCCCTTTAAATGTGCACTTAAAGATGACTGTACCTATGGTCACAAAACATCACCATCCATTGTTAGTCCATTGTAGTGGAGCCAGGGAGGCTGTGTATTACTTGCAGATTTTAGGCCTTTTCCTCCCTTTTTCATAATGGATGTGACTGGATGGACTGTTCTTGGGTGGAGCTACTGTGAGCTGCTCCCTCCCCCCTCTCGCAGCATGAGCTTCAGACAAGGTTCAGATAAGAAAACTGCAGCTTCACCTCCCTCCCACCATCTCTCAGCATAAGTCTCAGGACCCTATTACACTAAATGATTATTATGTGAAAAATCCTTAGACCGTTTTAATTTAAAGGGTTTGTTGACCAATTTGTTTTTTCTTTTCAAATCATCCGGTGCCAGAAGGTGACAGATTTGTAATGTGCTTCTATTAAAAAATCTCAAATCTTCCAGTACTTGTCAGCTGCTGTATGTCCTACAGGAAGTGGTGTATTCTCTCCAGTCTGAAACAGTGCTCTCTGCTGCCACCTCTGTCCATGTCAGAGCAGGAGAGGTTTTCTATAGGGATTTGCAGCTACTCTGGACAGTTCCTGACATGGACAGAGGTGGCAGCAGAGAGCACTGTGTCAGACTGGAAAGAATCCACCACTTCCTGCAGGACATACAGCAGCTGATTAGTACTGGAAGAGATTACAAATTTCTGGCACTTTCTGGCACCAGTTTATTTGAAAGAATTTTTGTTGTTGTTGTAAACAACCCCTTTAAGCAATAATCTTTCCCTGTGTGTGCAGGTAACAATCAAAAGACTAACAAAAATTAAGTTGCGTGTTGTTGATCGGATCTTTTGAGCTGACCATAAGATCATTGTTAATCGTTTGTTAGTGTCAAATCTTTCTGTGTATGTACACATTGTTCTCTCGTTATTACGATCTTTCGTGTACTTATGGTGAACAATTTCCGGTCGTTCACAGAAGCAATTGTTTGCTCTCATGTATCGTAAATCGGAGAAAACGAAAAGTCACTAATAGGACCCTCAGACACGGTGGAGGTGAGAAATCTGCAGCTTCATCTCCCTCCCCCTCTCCCAGCATGAGTCTCAGGGCCCTATTACACGGGATGATTATCATGCGAAAAATCGTTATATTGTTCGAATTTGAACGATAATCGTCCTGTGTAATTGCAGGCAACGATCAAAAAATCGTTCGTATGTCGTTGATCGTTGATTTAGATCTGAACCTAAAATTATTGTTAATCGTTCTCTGTAATTCCACATTCGTTCGCTCAAGTTCCGCATTTTTTCACTGATCGTTCAACGTAATTGCACATTGTTCATTCATAGTAATGATCGTAACTAATGACCATCGTTCTGTGTAAAATGGTGAACGATTTTAGGTTAACGATAAACAATCTCGTTTGCAATAGTTTATCGTTAGTCGTTAATTGTTAAAAATCGCTCCATGTAATAAGACCCTCAGACAAGGCTGAGGGGAGGAATCTGCAGCTTCAGCTCCCTCCTCCCTCTTCTCCTGCTGTTTTAGTGACATAGATGGGGGAATATAGTTTGCTGTAGGGTGAGAAAGATGAGATTGTTATATTAAGCTGTACTAATGATTTATACCAGGGATGGGGAACCTTTGGTCCTCCAGCTGTTGCAAAACTACAATTCCCATCATGCCTGGACGGCCAAAGCTTTTTAAAATCATGAATACAGCCTAATATAACAATCTCATCTTTCTCACTTTCCAGCAAACTGTATTCCCCATCTATGTCACTAAAACAATGGGAGGAGGGAGCTGAAACTGCAGAAGATTAGTCATTCTAATTACCACTTATTATACTTGATAAAAAAAACTTTTCCACCCTCAAATGAGTTGACAACAGGAAGAACAACCCCAGCTTGACGTCCTATATGGTCATATCAATTTGATAGAAAGAGGCCCCTAATTTGGGACCCCATTGATGTGAGGATCACTTTTTTTTTAACAGAAGCAGCGCCCCCTATGTCTATAGGCTGTTTTTGGTATTGCAGCTTCACTCTGTGCTCATGTATTCCATGTGTTGCTGGTAATGGAGTGCGTAGAAAGATCCTTTTGATTATCTATTTTTTTTTTTTTGTGTCTTGGCGATGACGGCTGCTTTACGCTAAATTTTAACTTTTCCTGCCGTGGATTTTGCAGATAACTTTCCCAGCTGGAAGGTAACACTTCTACAATCACTTTTGTTGCAAACCTCATAAGTTCTAGAAATATCTGTTGAGTTTTTATGGTTGTGGATAAAGGTCACTCACATAACTCTGGTCGTGTTTACTCCTGATGTAACGGCAAGAAATCAATGTGCGCTGTGCCACGACTGCCGAGCGCCATAAATCCCGGGAATTCGAGGAAGTAAAGAAGGAAAATCTGACATCTGTTTCTAGCATGACACATGTACCAGCGGCTGCTGATAAGGGACAAATAATGAGGCTACTGCCATTAGGGGGTCCCGCTGCCATAAAGGGGGGGCTTGGTGTGTATAATGGTTAGGTAGGTGGTAGGTGTCACAGTAACCTCCACATGATGCCAGGACACAAGGTCTCCAGCAGAACATTGCTCATCACACTGCCCCCGCCGCCATCTTGTCTTCTTCCCATAGTGCATCTCTTCTCCAGGTAACTGATGCACATGCACGTTACCCATCACACCAGACAACTTCCTCCATTGCACGAGAACAGCGCCGAGGAGAAAGGTAAGACTATGGGTGGTATTACATGGGACGATTTTTCGACGATTAATGATAAATGATCTCAAACGGCCGCTATGACGAACGATCTTAATCGTTCACCCTATTACACAGGACGATGATCGTTAATTGCGCTCGTCCTTTCCTGGCTGATAGACCAGGGAACAAGCCAACGACACATTATTACACCAAACGATGTTCGAACGATTTGTGAACGATTAACGATTTCTCGTTTGTCATTTAATCGTTGTCTGCTATTATCTAGCAATTTTCTAGCGATCTAGAGATTTTTGGAACGATAATCGTCCCGTGTAATAGAGCCCTAAGGGTATGTGCACACTACGGATCACCCGCCGCGAATTCTGCAGCTTGCCCTCGCTCGCGGACGCTGGCGGCAAAGCACATCTCCGCTGGTCCTGTAGGCTTCATTCTATAATTTGCCAGATTCTGCCGTCCGACTGAAGAATGAGCGAGTTCATTCTTTGGGTGTACAGTGGAATCAGCGGAGATGCGAGTGGGGGCGAGCTGCGGAATCTGCGGCGAGGGATCCACCAGGATTCTGTAGTGTGCACTTACCCTCATAGCTTCCTCCTTGGCGTCTCCTGTACAATAGGGACATAGATCCGTCTAACCTGCTGATAGTTCCCCTTTAATGTTACCGCTGTTAATGCTACCGCCACAATGCGCCACTGTTGACTCTTCTACATATAATACAGATTTTCTCTCCTCACAATACAAAAACAAATAGACTTAGTGGGGAGGGATAGGATTCTGCAGCTGCACTTTACATAGTCTCAGCCTTATAGGAAGTGCACAACACATGACTACACATAAAGGGGTCCTCTGACAAGTCACAGCATGATAAGAAGAGGGGCGCTGTACCTTATTTCCCACAGCCATGGATTTAATATTCTCATTCTGCCACTTGGACAGAGCCCCCTGGCGTGCACCTTGGTATAGGAAGGGGTCCGCACTTTCTATATTATAAACATCTATGGTCAGAAAACCCCTTTATCTGTAATCACAGGCGCCCCTATAACAATAGTAATAAAAGCAGAGGAGATGACAGTAGACACACAGAGTTCCTGTGCAGGTGACACAACAAGGACAGGTGTGCAAGCAAATCCCCGGAAACATGAATGGCAATAAGAGAGCAAGGACAGGTGCGCCGTACCGCCACACTCCCGATAAGTCACTGTGCACACTATGATGTCTTGTACAAGGTCATAGACATCTCACTTGTGTATCTTGTGCCGCTCTCTAAGCTTCGCTCTGTCATTTATTAACATTTTTTTTTCTTTCAAATCAACTGGTGCCAGAAAATGGCAGAAATTTGTAATTTACTTCTCTAAAAAAAAAAAATCTCAAGTCTTCCAGTACTTATCAGCTGCTGTATGTCCTGCAGGAAGTGGTGTATTCTCTTTAGTCTGACACAGTCCTCTCTGCTGCCACCTCTGTCCATGTCAGGAACTGTCCAGAGCAGCAGCAAATCCCCATAGAAAATCTCTCCTGCTCTGGACAGTTCCTGACATGGACAGAGGTGGCAGCAGAGAGCACTGTGTCAAATTGTAGAGAATACACCACTTCCTGCAGGACACACAGCAGCTGATAAGTACTGGAAGACCCGAGATTTTTTAATAGAAGTAAATTGCAAATCTCTTGCACTTTCTAGTATCAGTTGATTTAAAAAAAATTTTTTTGTGATCTACCCCTTTAACACATCCTTCCCTCTGCGCTGTGAGACTTTTATTAATATCCTGATAAGGAACTGCTCGGAGAATTATTAATATGTGATGCTATTCATTGTCATTGGTCCCGCAGGAGCCTAAAACATAATTTCCCTGCCAGGCAGATTCATAGGAGGATAATTGTAGTTTGTGATGCGGAGGGACCATTCGTCTCCTTCATGGCATCTATTAGAGGGGTTCTCAGCGTTGGACAATCCCTGATCACCAAGCGTCCCCCAGTGATAAGCTGTAATCTGACAGTAAGGGCCTTATTACATGGGGCGAGACTTTGTAACCGCTCTCTGATGAAGAGATGAGGGTCCCAGACACCAGATCCTCCTCTATCAACTCAGACTTCCCTAATAAGATGTATGAAAAATTTTAGTGGACAACCCCTTTAAAAAATGCCCCTGTCCCTTTAAGAAAATAACTTTTGATGTGTCACCCAGACATGTGCAAAGGTTTGATCGGTCAGGGTCTGAGTGATCAGATGAGAGAAGCTTCTCTCCTCGGCTTGTAGTGACTTCTGTCTCCATAGACTTATAGTGGTGACCATGGAGAGTGAAGTGCACAGCCGCATGCTTCTCCCTGTTATACTTAGAGATCTGTGGGGGTTGGAAACTTTTAACATATCATGTGTGCCATGTCAAAAGTTAAAGTGACAGTGACACTTTAAAATGGACCTGTTACAGGGTTTTAGTTTGTTAAGGTAGAACTCCAGCAAAATGTAAAAATCCAGGGCAGGGAACATAATAAAGAAGCTATACATACCCATACAGGCGTCTCACGGTCCTCTGTAGATCCTGGTCCTTTGTCATCACGACCCTGGCTAGGAAATGCCCACAAACACCAGGCAGTGACTGCAGCAGGTTACCTCTGCAGTCACTGACCGGCTGGGCGGTTAGTTCCAGCCGGATCGTGACGACACAGGAACTGGGAGAAAACTGGAGACCGGAGGCTGAGAGTAACCGGTGGCATCGTACATAGAAAGGACCATCTATACATGGTATACATGGCAGGGGTCATACAAATAGTCAGAGCTAGTAACCCTAACCTAAAAGTACAAGACAGATAAAAAAAAAAAGATGACTGCAGGGTCAGACTACACAGGGTTTGTTTGTAGTCTGTAACCATGGAGACACTTAGGTTTGCATAAGAGCTGTTAAAAGTGGAAGAGACTACTTGAGCCTGTGCAACATTGCTTCACTCTTCACTACTTGCTCTGCGTGTTCCTGTTTATGCCCAGAAGCCGCTCTGACCTTGTCCGGTTGTAGTTTGTTATAATATATTGTGTAGATAAAAGATAAAAGCTCCGAGCCAGGCCACTAAAGGAAGTTGTTGTGATGCTGTGTTCAGCTCACAGAGCGTTGCCTGGTCTCACACAGTAAAGTGAAGACCAGAAGCTTTAGGGGATCTTTAGCCCCTAAAACATATTAAAATGGTTGTTCAGCCCCCCCCCCCCCCCCCCAAATTATTTCAGATCAACTGGTTGTAATTTACTTCTATTAAAAAAACCTCCAGTCTTCCAGTACTTATCAGCTGCTGTATGTCCTGCAGGAAGTGGTGTATTCTTTCCACTCTGGAGAGCAGGAGAGGTTTTCTATGGGGATTTGCTGCTGCTCTGGACAGTTCCTGACATGAACAGAGGTGGCAGCAGAGAGCAATGTGTCAGACTGGAGAGAATACACCATTTCCTGCAGGACATACAGCAGCTGATAAGTTCTGGAAGACTGGAGATTTTTTAATAGGAGTAAATTATAAATCTCTGGCACTTTCTGGGACCAGTTTTGAAAGAAAATTTTGGGTGAACAATCTCTTTAACCCCTTAAAGATCATGGGCATACATTTAAACCCCCGCTGCCTGGGCCTTAATGCAGGAGGGTGTAAATGTACGCCCTGCCGGGGTCCCGGGCTATGGAGAGGACTGAGCTCGCTCCATAGCCGGTGAGGAACGGCTGCTATCTGCGCGCGGCCACCCACCATTAACCCCTTAAACGCCGCAATCGAGTCACGACCGCTGCGTTTAAGTGTAAGTGACAGGAGCCCGGTAATTCTGATCACATGATGAAGCCAGGTAATGCTGATCACATGATGAAGCCTGGTAATGCTGATCACATGATGAAGCCTGGTAAAACTGATCACATGATGAAGCCCGGTAATGCTGATCACATGATGAAGCCTGGTAATACTGATCACATGATGAAGCCTGGTAATACTGATCACATGATGAAGGCTGATCACATGATGAAGCCTGGTAATGCTGATCACATGATGAAGCCTGGTAATGCTGATCACATGATGAAGCCCGGTAATGCTGGTCACATGATGAAGCCCGGTAATGCTGATTACATGATGAAGCCTGGTAATGCTGATCACAGGATGAAGCCTGGTAATGCTGATCACATGATGAAGCCTGGTAATGCTGGTCACATGATGAAGGCTGGTAATGCTGATCACATGATGAAGCCTGGTAATGCTGATCACATGATGAAGCCTGGTAATGCTGGTCACATGATGAAGGCTGGTAATTCTGATCACATGATGAAGCCTGGTAATGCTGATCACATGATGAAGCCCGGTAATGTTGATCACATGATGAAGCGCGGTAATGCTGGTCACATGATGAAGCCCGGTAATGCTGGTCACATGATGAAGCCCGGTAATGCTGATCACATGATGAAGGCTGGTAATGCTGATCACATGATGAAGCCCAGTCAATTTAGACAGAATTGGCACAGTATTATATTAAGGGTCACAGTGTGTTGTAGTATTAAATTCAGGGAATATACTGCTAGGAGGTGTTGTTTTTAGGGGACCTCATGTGTGGCAGTAGTATATTCAGGTGCACAATGTTTGACAGCAGTAAATCTAAGGTACATTGTGTGGCAGTAGTATATTCAGAACACAGTGTGATGTGTTACATTAAAGGGCACAGTGCACTCATGGACGGGTTTCAGGGGGGGGGGGGGAGTGTGTGGCAGTATTAGGGGCATTTACCGTGCCAACTTTAGGCCGATTTTTGGCAATGAGTGTTTCTAGAAACGCCCATTCGGCCGATAATCAACCCGTGTAAAAGCCAATGCTCAACCAAGGAGCAGGAAAAAGCCCAATCATTGGCTGATTTAATAATGAATGTTAATGGCTGCATGAGCGATATATCAGTTGTTCATGCAGCCCGGCCACGCCATTTCACAGGCCTTGTAAAGGTACTGTAAACAAGCGCCAATATTGTTGATATTGGGCCGTGTAAAAAGAACCGAAGAAACCTGTTCTTCAGATCAGGGGGTGCACACATCCAGCAGGGTACACTACACTGGGGTACAGATCAGGGAGTGCACACATCCTGCAGGATACACTACACTGGGGTACAGATCAGGGGGTGCACACATCCTGCAGGATACACTACACTGGGGTACAGATCAGGGGGTGCACACATCCTGCAGGATAGACTACACTGGGGAACAGATCAGGGGGTGCACACATCCTGCAGGATAGACTACACTGGGGAACAGATCAGGGGGTGCACACATCCTGCAGGATAGACTACACTGGGGTACAGATCAGAGGGTGCACACATGCTGCAGGGTATATAACACTGGGGTACAAATTAGGGGGTGCATCAAACTGGGGTACAGATCAGGGGGTGCACACATCCTGCAGGATACATCACACTGGGGTACAAATTAGGGGGTGCACACATCCTGCAGGATACATCACACTGGGGTACAAATTAGGGGGTGCACACATCCTGCAGGATACATCACACTGGGTTTCAAATTAGGGGGTGCACACATCCTGCAGGATACACTACACTGGGGTACAGATTAGGGGGTGCACACATCCTGCAGGATACACTACACTGGGGTACAGATTAGGGGGTGCGCACATCCTGCAGGATACGTCACACAGGGGTACAGATTAGGGGGTGCACACATCCTGCAGGATACGTCACACAGGGGTACAGATTAGGGGGTGCACGCATCCTGCAGGGTACATCACACTGGGGTACAGATTAGGGGGTGCACACATCCTGCAGTATATATATAACTCTGGGGTACAGATTAGGGGGTGCACACATGCTGCAGGGTATATAACACTGGGGTACAGATCAGGGGGTGCACACATCATGCAAGGTATATAACACTGGGGTACAGATTAGGGGGTGCACACATCCTGCAGGGTACATCACACTGGGGTACAGATCAGGGGGTGCACACATCCTACAGGGTATCTAACACTGGGGTACAGATTAGGGGGTGCACACATCCTGCAGTATATATATATATAACTCTGTGGTACAGATTAGGGGGTGCACACATCCTGCAGGGTACATCACACTGGGGTACAGATCAGGGGGTGCACACATCCTACAGGGTATCTAACACTGGGGTACAGATTAGGGGGTGCACACATCCTGCAGTATATATATAACTCTGTGGTACAGATTAGGGGGTGCACACATCCTGCAGGGTACATCACACTGGGGTACAGATTAGGGGTGCACACATCCTGCAGTATATATATATAACTCTGGGGTACAGATTAGGGGGTGCACACATCCTGCAGGGTACATCACACTGGGGTACAGATTAGGGGTGCACACATCCTGCAGTATATATATATAACTCTGGGGTACAGATTAGGGGGTGCACACATCCTGCAGGATACACTACACTGGGGTACAGATTAGGGGGTGCACACATCCTGCAGGATACACTACACTGGGGTACAGATTAGGGGGTGCACACATCCTGCAGGATACACTACACTGGGGTACCGATTAGGGGGTGCACACATGCTGCAGGATACACTACACTGGGGTACAGATTAGGGGGTGCACACATCCTGCAGGATACACTACACTGGGGTACAGATTAGGGGGTGCACACATCCTGCAGGATACACTACACTGGGGTACAGATTAGGGGGTGCACACATCCTGCAGGATACACTACACTGGGGTACCGATTAGGGGGTGCACACATGCTGCAGGATACACTACACTGGGGTACAGATTAGGGGGTGCACACATTCTGGGGTACAATAACAATGTAACACATAACAGGACACACCACACAGCAGACAATAAACAGGGAGGCTCTAGGACCTCACGTTTCACATGAACAGCCACGCCTATAGCGTCATCAGTCTCCGCCCTGTCTTACCATTGGGTGATGTGATTGGCTGGGGGAGGTTGGCCCCGCCCCTGGTGCTGCTCTGTCACCTCTGATGGGAAATGCTCGGCAGTTGGAGGCCGGCCTGTACCGGGAACACACCGGCGTGTCTGCGGCTCTGGGGAGCGCGGAGGGCGGCACAGCGTGCTTCACACGCCCGGCCCGTTCACATCACCGTCCCCAGGAACAGCTGGAGATAACGGGTTAATGCCGGGGGGATACGGGCAGAAGACCGGAGGGGAGCGCGGCACCGGAGCCAGGGAGGAGGCAGGTGAGACCGCGCATCCTCCGCCGCATCCAGCCGCCCTGACTGCCATCCTGCTGTGTCTGCCCTGTCTCCTGCCACCACCCTGTCTGCAGCCACATACCCCCCCCCCCCGCCTGGCATCACTGCCCCCCCACACTCTGCTCACCCCCCCCCCCCCCCCCGCCTGGCATCACTGCCCCCCCCGCCTGGCATCACTGCCCCCCCCCACACTGCTCACCCCCCCTGCCTGGCATCACTGCCCCCCCCACACTGCTCACCCCCCCGCCTGGCATCACTGCCCCCCCACACTGCTCACCCCCCCTGCCTGGCATCACTGCCCCCCCACACTCTGCTTACCCCCCTGCCTGGCATCACTGCCACCCCACACACTGCTCACCCCCCTGCCTGGCATCACTGCCCCCCCCTGCCTGGCATCACTGCCACCCCACACACTGCTCACCCCCCTGCCTGGCATCACTGCCCCCCCCTGCCTGGCATCACTGCCCCCCACACACTGCTCACCCCCCTGCCTGGCATCACTGCCCCCCCCTGCCTGGCATCACTGCCCCCCACACACTGCTCATCCCCCTGCCTGGCATCACTGCCCCCCCACACTACTCACCCCCCCTGCCTGGCATCACTGCCCCCCCCCCCCACACTCTGCTCACCCCCCTGCCTGGCATCACTGCCCCCCCCCGCCTGGCATCACTGCCACCCCACACACTGCTCACCCCCCTGCCTGGCATCACTGCCCCCCCCACACTGCTCACCTCCACTGCCTGGCATCACTGCCCCCCCACACTACTCCCCCCCCCCCTGCCTGGCATCACTGCCCCCCCACACTACTCACCCCCCTGCCTGGCATCACTGCCCCCCCACACTCTGCTCACCCCCCCCCCTGCCTGGCATCACTGCCCCCCCACACTGCTCACCCCCCCTGCCTGGCATCACTGCCCCCCCACACTGCTCACCCCCCCTGCCTGGCATCACTGCCACCCCACACACTGCTCACCACCTGTCTGGCATCACTGCCCCCCCACACTACTCACCCCCCCCTGCCTGGCATCACTGCCCCCCCACACTACTCACCCCCCTGCCTGGCATCACTGCCCCCCCACACTGCTCACCCCCCTGCCTGGCATCACTGCCCCCCCACACTACTCACCCCCCCTGCCTGGCATCACTGCCCCCCACACACTGCTCATCCCCCTGCCTGGCATCACTGCCCCCCCACACTACTCACCCCCCCTGCCTGGCATCACTGCCCCCACACACTGCTCACCCCCCTGCCTGGCATCACTGCCCCCACACACTGCTCACCCCCTGCCTAGCATCACTGCCACCTCACACACTGCCCCCCTTGCCTGGCATCACTGCCCCCCCTGCCTGGCATCACTGCCACCCCACACACTGCTCACCCTCTGCCTGGCATCACCTCCCCCGCCCCCACCCTGCCTGGCATCACTGCCACCCCACACACTGCTCACCCTCTGCCTGGCATCACCTCCCCCGCCCCCTTCCCCCCCTGCCTGGCATCACTGCCACCCCACACACTGCTCACCCTCTGCCTGGCATCACTGCCACCCCACACACTGCTCACCCTCTGCCTGGCATCACCTCCCCCGCCCCTCCCCCCCTGCCTGGCATCACTGCCACCCCACACACTGCTCAGCCCCTCTGCCGGTCACTCCTGCCCCCCCTTACACTTGCTTTTCTACCACCCACAAGCTTCTTACCTTTCCGCCTGGCATCACTCTTACTTCCTATGTGTTATAAGCAGCCCGGTGCCCGCATCCTGACTGTCACTTCCTCTTTGCCTGCCATGTTACCACCCTGTGGTAGGGAATCCCCGTCCCATCATTTGGTCACCTGGTGCCCTGGCTTGTGGAGCGGTAGTGCCCGGTGCCACTCTCTTGCCCTCACACCAGCTTTCCAGAGACTGGCATCTGTACCAGCTTGGTCTGTTCACCCATTTCCCCAGTAACTGGCACTTATCTGCCTAATCACCACATCTGTCCACCTAATGGGTGACTCAGGCTGGCATGAATCACTGCTCATTGACTGGCATCTTGATCTTCTCTGCAGCTTCACCATTCATCCCCTCTGAAATTACAGAGCAATTATACCCGCTGTCCGGCGGGCGCTGACGAATCGTCTTCATTATCCTCCGCTACATAAATCACCCCCGCTCTGTGATGGGGTGCCTGCCTGGGCAGACTGATGAATGCCCGTCTGGCTGCTGCCCATGCCAGCCTCGTGCAGATTTGTTTGGAGTTCTGCAGCTGGGTTGGCGCTATGGCTTGGCATTTTCCTGATACATTGGCATGGCTACGTTGTTGCCAGTTGTACAGGTCCTTCTCACAGCTGAGGGTCTGTTACATTGTATCCAGTGTAGAGCTCTCATCTTTATACTTTGTTACAATGTATCCAGCTGCTTCATAACTGTATTTGGCTGCCGGGCATGCTGGGAGTTGTAGTTTTTATATTTCATGGTTTAGACCAGGGATAGGGAACCTTCCGCCCTCCAGTTGTTGCAAAACTACAATTCCCATCATGCCTGGACAGCCAAAGCGAAGCTTTGGCTGTCCAGGCATGATGGGAATTGTAGTTTTGCAACAGCTGGAGGGCGGAAGGTCCCTATCCCTGGTTTAGATTGTAAGCTCTTGAGGAGAGTACATGTTCAACCCTCTGGGCTCTGCTACATCTACCTATAGATCCAGCTGCGTTCTTCATCAGGTTGTGGACTATGAGGCAGGCAGCTGCTGATTATTACAGGTAGTAGCCCTGGGTCCACTTACCTTCCTCCAGTTGTCGTTCCGATGACTGTGTGATAAGTGCGGGGTTTCCCCCCGTTCTCCTCTCACCTTGTTTGCTCGCCCCACAGTTCCTCATACCTGTGATATCACCCATTACTGTGTAGAGAGGCGTGCGTTAAAGGGGTACTCCGGCAAAAATCTTTTCCTTTCAGATCGATCGGTATCAGAAAGTTACTTAGATTTCTAATTTACTTCTATTAAAAAAAAATCTCCAGTTTACAGTACTTATCAGCTGCTGTATGTCCTGCAGGAAGTGCAGTCTGACACAGTGCTCTCTGCTGCCACCTCTGTCCATGTCAGGAACTGTCCAGAGCAGCAGCAAATCCCCATAGAAAACCTCTCCTGCCCTGGAAGTAATTTACAAATCTATATTTTGTTTTTTTTGTTGGAGTACTCCTTTAATAGCAGTTCCCTCTAATTCACACTTGTCATAAGGTATAATGTTAGGGACGGGGCAGGATCGTCCATCATTGGCTCCATTGGTGGCTGCCGACTTACAGTGTCACTGTTGTTTAAATTTTTTTTTGCAGAAATCAATAGTACGGGCGATTTTAAGAAAATCTGTAATTGGGTTTATTAGCCGAAAAATGCATTTTCAGCATAAAAAAGCAGTTTGAAGCTCTCCCCCCTGTCTTCATCATTGTGTATGGAGAGGGGAGGGGTGAAGGGAGATGAGGCATCAAAACAGGACAACAAAGAGTTAATTTACAGCTACATCACCAGGCTATCTCCCCTGAAGTCAGCACTGACCTCTGAATACCTGCTTTCACACAGGTCCCGCTGTGTAATCCTTTGTTCTCTGCTGGTGACTAATCTCCCTCCTCCCCCTCCCCTCTCTATAGGTTACACAGGGCCTGACTGATGTACAAGAGTCGAGATTTCCTGATAATGAGCAGTGGATGAGAGAGAGGAGGGGGGGACCTGGGGAAAGTCATTTTGAATGCAGATAATGGCAGATTTGCCTAATAAACCCAATTACAAAGTTTCTTAAAATCGCCTGGACTATTGATTTCTGCCAAAAAAAAAAAAAAAGTGACTCTTTAAAGAGATCAGATGTGAGAAAACGGCCAGGGAAGTGCTGTGTCTGCATAAATGGGCGCTGTCACTTTAAAAATACTTTTATCATGTCAACAGGGTTTGTTCAGACACTGACTGATGGTTGGGTGAGCCAATTGCATCCTCTCCCAGCTCTGTGCCATCTAAGTCAATGGGAGGGATGGGGAACCTTTTGTCTTCAAACTGATGCAAAACTACAATTCCCATCATGCTAATGCTTTGGCTGTCCAGGCATGGTGGGAATTGTAGGCAGAAGATTCCCTGTCCGTGGTCTATGGCACGGGCAGGCGCTCAGCTGGGCACATCTCCCCACTCCCAGCGATCAGTGGGGTTGGAGCTCCCAGACTCTGACTGGCCTAGAGACATGTAAAAAAAACAAAAAAAAAAACCATTTTGAAGTGACGGGTGAGTTAAAAATCTTATAGAATAGCACACAGCGCCTACAGCGCCCCTCCATGAGCTGAGGTCAGTGTGTGTGTACCGTCAGCAAGCACAATGCTTTGGGACTTACAATTAAAGGGGTTATCCAGCGCTACAAAAACATGGCCACTTTCCCCCTCTCTTGTCTCCAGTTCAGGTGCGGTTTGCAATTAGGCTCCATTTACTTCAATGGAGTTTCAAACCCCACCCAATCTGGAGACAAGAGAGGGGCAAAAGTGGCCGTGTTCTTGTAGCGCTGGATAACCCCTTTAAGTAGTTTTCTTTATGTGTGGACCGTTCTTAGAGGGTGATGTTGTGTCAGTTTGTGCTGAGAGCTGCCCCCGGCAGCAACTACCACCTGTATCATCCCACTACTGTTTAGACTGACGTCACTGTATGTTGTCTTCAGAGGGTCTGAATAGCATCCAACGTGTTTCAGCGTTACATTGCGTCTTCATCAGGGATCCCTGACATGATCCCAGCACAAACTGACAAGACATCATCATCTAAAGGGAAGAACCTAACAGGCCACACATAAAGAAAACTACTTAAAGGGATAGTTTACCCCCCCCAAAAAATCAGATTTTCCACTACTTATTAGCTGCTGTATGTCCTGCAGGAAGTGGTGTATTCTTTCCAGTCGGGAGAGCAGAAGAGGTTTTCTATGGTAATTCGCTACTATTCATGTGCAACACTTAAAGTAAATGTAACTGATGGTACATTTGCTTTAAGAATGGCAATTTTTGTAGCACGCTAGTTTCTAAAATACATTCCAAGTAATTTTTCTTAAAAGGTTATGCCAACAAAATGTGTGTTTCTTTCAAATCAACTAGTGTTAGAAAATTATAATGATTTGTAAATTATTTTTGTTTAAAAATTTCCTGTACTTATCAGCTGCTGTATGTCCTACAGGAAGTGGTGTATTCCCTCCAGTCTGACTCTGCTGCCACCTCTGTCCATGTCAGGAACTGCCCAGAGCCGTAGCAAATCTCTATATAAAACCTCTCCTGCTTTTCAGACTGGAAAGTATACCATTTCCTGCAGGGCATATATTAGCTGATAAGTACTGGAATACTGGAGAATTTTTTTTTTTAAATGGAAGGGAATTACAAATCTTTGTCACTTTCTAAAACCAGTTGATTAGAAAGGAACAAAAAAAAAGTTCCTTTTTAATGACATTGTATGTTGGACTTTACCAGCTGCCTGCTGGGTTCCTATGAGATAACATTATCCCAGGCCCCAGTACAGACACGTGGTTAGATGATGAACAGTCCCTTTAAACGTAGTAGTAGGACTAGAAAACAGCGCCACCCCTTAGGTTGTGTGTAATATTACAACTCTGCGCCATTCACTTCAATAGAAATCAGCTGCAGTACGGCAGACAACCCGAGGACAAGGGGGAACCGGTTTGTAGAATTCATCTACGTTTTTCCAATTCTAGTTAAAGGAATTATCCCGGCTTAAAATAACGTCCGCTTTCTTCCAGAAACAGCACTACTCTTGTTCTGCTGGGTTTTGCAGCTCAGTACCATTGAAGTAAATGGAGCTTAATTGTAGTAATACACACAACCTGAGGACAGGGGTGGCGCTGTTTTTGTAAGGAAGTAGCTGTGCCTTTTCTAACCCGTTATCGTTGCATATCCGGAACATTCTGTTTACTGAGGATTGTTTGCACTGGATACAATGTAACAGACTCTCAGCTGTGAGAAGTATCAGTACTCCGATGATTCCAGATGCTGGCGGAAAGCAGAAATTGTGAATATTACCAGGCCGCATTCCCGTAGCATATGCGTGAAGCCAGTGTGTAATAGGTGTGACGTCACTTATTCACTAGGGAAACACGTCGGGCACCCTGAGAGAGTGGATATGCCTCAGTGATTGGGACTGATCTAAAACCACATGAAAAAACACAATACAACATGGTGAAATCTGCAGCGTGAACCTTCCCTCAGGATGCAAAACGGAAAGTGCTAGAACTTCTCCTTGTTAAGTTTCATTTACCAAAAAGCAGAAATCCCAGTGTCAGGCTGGTGGTTTTAAGGCTCGGTGAGACCCGTGTGGCGGCCTTGTGGAAGAAAGTAGCCGGCTTCGGTCAGATCTCTGGGGGTGGAATGGCGTTCCCTATTGCGCCATATTTGTATATTGCATTGACCGCTTTTAAAGGCTACGGTCTGGCGTGACCACACAATTGTCATGTGGAAACTGCAATACCGAATACAGCCTGTATATAGGGGGGGCGCTATAGTTGGCATGACGTCTGTAATCCAGGACAATCACTTTGCATCCACATTATCTCCACAATCCAGCTATATGCCAGTGGTATGGTGTATCCTGTACACTTATATGTATCACTGCCTATACACAGAATCCCGCTATAGAGAGAACGAGCCCTCAGGTGGTTGTATATAACACCAGGGATCGGGGCACATCGCTTTCTGTAGGGATTGTTCCTGCTCTGGAGAAACCTGAAACGCGATATCAGAATCCAGGACCCCCCCCCCCCCCCCCCTAGTTTATTGCGCAAATTGTATTGTGTATAGTGCAGCACTGCCTGCAGCGGGGGGCCGACCTGAATTCACATAGAGGGATCATTTACAGTATATATAGACTAATCCTACTCGACACTATGTAAATATCTGATCCTGAGTTACATTCTGTATTATACTCCGGAGCTGCACTCACTATTCTGCTAGTGGGGTCACTGTGTACATACATTACATTACTGATCCTGAGTTACATCCTGTATTATACTCCAGAGCTGCACTCACTGTTCGGCTGGTGGGGTCACTGTGTACATACACTACTGATCCTGTATTATACTCCAGAGCTGCACTCACTATTCTATGCACTGACACTTCTCAAAATATGGATCCCAGTAGAAAGCTTTGTGCAGGGAATGCTGGGAGATTTCAGCTGGTATATATCTGGGCTAAACCGTATTACTCTTATTTCTAATGAAAGTATATACTGAAGGTCAGTAGGCATTCAGGAAATATATAATTGCAGTATGAGATGGAGTGCCCCTTTAAGGCTCCTGACTTTCCTTCAGCGTCTTTATAATGTGGCCTCTCATTGACTTGTGTAGTGGATTTAGAGGGTATTGATCGGATCGCCCTCAGTGATTACCGGCGCTGTATAATGGCCGCCAGCTTGGTGAATAACTTCCACCAGGAATGAAAGGGGGAGAAATCGGGAGTTGTTGCTTCATGTCAAATACTTTTATGAGTTGTTATTGGTGCGCTGGCTGGGGGAGGGGGGGTCTTCCCTACCAACACCCCCACATGTTGTACCTTGGAAATTATAAGCCAAGAGGCTCCTTTGTGTGCCAGCGATGTCCTTTATGCCCTCTGATCCCTCTGTCCGCCTGGGCCAGGCCCCCTCCCTCCGATCCCTCCGTCCGTCCGTCCGCCTGGGCCAGGCCCCCTCCCTCCGATCCCTCCGTCCGTCCGTCCGCCTGGGCCAGGCCCCCTCCCTCCGATCCCTCCCTCCGTCCGTCCGCCTGGGCCAGGCCCCCTCCCTCCGATCCCTCCCTCCGTCCGTCCGCCTGGGCCAGGCCCCCTCCCTCCGATCCCTCCCTCCGTCCGTCCGTCCGCCTGGGCCAGGCCCCCTCCCTCCGATCCCTCCCTCCGTCCGTCCGTCCGCCTGGGCCAGGCCCCCTCCCTCCGATCCCTCCCTCCCTCCGTCCGTCCGTCCGCCTGGGCCAGGCCCCCTCCCTCCGATCCCTCCCTCCCTCCGTCCGTCCGTCCGCCTGGGCCAGGCCCCCTCCCTCCGATCCCTCCCTCCCTCCGTCCGTCCGTCCGCCTGGGCCAGGCCCCCTCCCTCCGATCCCTCCCTCCGTCCGTCCGTCCGCCTGGGCCAGGCCCCCTCCCTCCGATCCCTCCCTCCGTCCGTCCGTCCGCCTGGGCCAGGCCCCCTCCCTCCGATCCCTCCCTCCGTCCGTCCGTCCGCCTGGGCCAGGCCCCCTCCCTCCGATCCCTCCCTCCGTCCGTCCGTCCGCCTGGGCCAGGCCCCCTCCCTCCGATCCCTCCCTCCGTCCGTCCGTCCGCCTGGGCCAGGCCCCCTCCCTCCGATCCCTCCCTCCGTCCGTCCGTCCGCCTGGGCCAGGCCCCCTCCCTCCGATCCCTCCCTCCGTCCGTCCGTCCGCCTGGGCCAGGCCCCCTCCCTCCGATCCCTCCCTCCGTCCGTCCGTCCGCCTGGGCCAGGCCCCCTCCCTCCGATCCCTCCCTCCGTCCGTCCGCCTGGGCCAGGCCCCCTCCCTCCGATCCCTCCCTCCGTCCGTCCGTCCGTCCGTCCGCCTGGGCCAGGCCCCCTCCCTCCGATCCCTCCCTCCGTCCGTCCGTCCGTCCGTCCGCCTGGGCCAGGCCCCCTCCCTCTGATTCTTCCGTCCGCCTGGGCCAGGCCCCCTCCCTCTGATCCCTCCTCCCACATTCCCTGTATGTTTTCTGTCACGTTTTTGAGAAGTGAATGTCTTCCTGTTCTCACGCTGCCATCAGATTTATTTGCCTTTTTAAGTCTTTACTTCTTCTTTTACACGTTTTGTTCACATGCGAACTGAGACCCACGTGTCAGGATGACGGCCGCCTGCGCCTCCCAAAGCGTAATTCCACTTTTAACAGCGTTACATGGTTGGATTTGACACGATTGCTTGGACGACTCCTCAGTATTATAGTTTTTGTTGAGTTTTAGGCGTTTTCCTCCATTCACATCCATCATCCAATCTGCTGGTTGCCCTTAGAAATTGACTAATATTTAGCTCCGCCCAGAAGTCATGTGACACAACAGCCGAGGCGTCATTTTAGGCACTCACAATGCACCGCTCTGTGTTAACCAGCAGAATTATGAATTTCGCTCTGAGTGCTGTTGAGTTATGCGGCAATGTGTTTCCCAGGTCAGTTTTGTCGGTCAGGAAAGTGGAGTTGATCTGTAGGAGCTGTAATGGCGGCCATATTGGGTGTCACTCAATTTTCTCTGAAACTGATTTATTATTTGTGTAAAATATATAAACTTGGCAATTTGATAGAAAAATTATTAATCTTATTTTAGAGTGTTCCTGACTGACTTTATTTTTTATGTGTCCTGCCCCTTTAAGTGAAATGCTCTGCAGCTTCCCGGTCAGGTAACTGATCTGGCATTCCTCTTGGTGATGCTGAACGTGTTCGTAAGCCGCCTGACAATGAGCTCAGAGAGACAATGGCTGAACACTCCCGCGTCAGTGTGCGAGCACGCTCTGTAGATCCCCCCCCACCGCTCTGACTCAGCCGCCCTCTATTAATAAAAAATACAGTCTGTAACGGACGGTGACGACTCGCAGGGAGCGTCCAATGCCTCTTAAAGGGGCAGCGAGCCCCCATGTGAGATAACAGGAATATTGGATGGGGGAATTGCGGTGTTGCCTTATAGTCGGACCCCTCATTGGTTAATTGTTCGACCTGTGATGTAAAGTAAAGGTGGCGCAATTCCACCATTCTCCATTAAGAGGGTAGATTGGGGGGGGTGAGAAGTTGTCATAGCTCCTCTCTTTTTTTAATATACAGTATATTTATAATTTAAGGGGGACTCAGAAAGTTGTCACTGTTGTCACAGCTCAGTTTTTATTTTACCAGTGCCGTGGGAGAAGCAAAAGCTGAGCTGTGATTGGTTGCTGTGGGCAGCAAGAAAAAGTTTACTATAAGACAGGGCGATAAATGTTCATGTATACTTTCACATAGTGACAATCTTATTATGTCTGGTCACATGACCTCCTTTCAGAGAAACCAGTCTTGTTTTCCGTGGCAACCAGTCCTTGTGAAGTGAAAACTGAGCTCTGACTGGTTGCTATGGGCAACAAGCCAGGATTCTCTAGGGTTGCTATGGGCAACAAGCCAGGATTCTCTAGGGTTGCTATGGGCAACAAGCCAGGATTCTCTAGGGTTGCTATGGGCAACAAGCCAGGATTCTCTAGGGTTGCTATGGGCAACAAGCCAGGATTCTCTAGGGTTGCTATGGGCAACAAGCCAGGATTCTCTAGGGTTGCTATGGGCAACAAGCCAGGATTCTCTAGGGTTGCTATGGGCAACAAGCCAGGATTCTCTAGGGTTGCTATGGGCAACAAGCCAGGATTCTCTAGGGTTGCTATGGGCAACAAGCCAGGATTCTCTAGGGTTGCTATGGGCAACAAGCCAGGATTCTCTAGGGTTGCTATGGGCAACAAGCCAGGATTCTCTAGGGTTGCTATGGGCAAGGGTTGCTGGGCTGATACATTGTGTTTGAGTGGGCGGAGCATGACACACTAATTGTAACTAGCATTCCTGTGTCGTGCCCCACCCCCTGCACAAGTTATAACTGTGTAATGGTGGTTTTACACGGAACGATTTATTGTTCGAATTTTCGCGATAACGGTCGAATTCGAACGATAATCGTACATGTAAACGCAGCGAACGATCAAGCGACGAGCGAGAAATCGCTCATTTTGATCTTTCAACAACTTCTCAAAGCGTCGTTGATCGTTCTCAAAAAATTTGCAGATCGTTCCATGTAAACATTCTTTCAACGATTTCACCTATGTATGAGATAGCATTAAGCGATCGCAGAACGATTTTTCCGTACGATGTATCGTTCCGTGTAAACGCTGATCGTTATGAAAAAAACATTGTTCATTCTAAATCGTTAATCGCGTGATCTGGCGAATTATCGCTCCGTGTAAAAGCACCATTAGACCCAGATGTGCAGGCTTAAAGGGGAATATCCTGAAGCTGGCTGTGATCTCACTCGTTTTTTCTGTAGAACCAGAGGGAAATTTTACACCTCCCATCCTTCTCCCTCCCTCGACTGTACTGGGAACCATCACCCAGCTTTCCATAGACCCTGAAAGCCAGAATCTGTGTTCCTAGGCATGGAGCTACAGTCTTTCTGTAGCTCCATGAACCAGGAGGCTCAGGATGAACTCCATGTGAGCTCCAGTACCCTGTGGCAGTCTAGTCATGCTGGGAGTTGGTTTCACTCCTACCAGGGAAGCTGCTGGGTTAGATCAAGTCACTTTGGGCAGCCAAACAGACAAGGGATGGGAGGTGACCCCCAGGGGCCACCGTATGAGTATTTATGGCTCGTCTGTATTGAAGTAACCCCGGAAAGTCGGCATATGTCCGCTGACTCACCGGAGCGCCCCTCGTGTATCGCAGCTTTATAGTCTCCAGATGTGGAATCTGCCGTCACCTTATATATTTATATAGAGATGGCGGATGGGTCTGGTGTCCACCGCCATGGGGGTCATCTGTCCCTACGTCGCTCCCACTGAGGGCGGCTGCATGCCATGATTCAGGATTGTTACGTAGCGGCAGATAGAGATGGGAGCCACATGCTGCTTCTCCCCAGGATGACGCCAAACGCTGCAGATCCGTGAGTCAAAGGAGCGGCCGAGGAAGAGGCCAACGTCTGCGTACAACTACTCGCTGGCGGCCATGTTGGATCTGCTGTCTGGCTATTGGCAATTGTCCAAGCGTTAGTTAGGTATACCGTAATGACTGGTGTATACTGGGGAGGGGGGGGGGATCCCAGAGAAGAGCTGCTGTAAAGCAAACTGCTGAAAAATCCCTATGAGCACAGTAGTGACTGTATTAGGCTCTTGTGTTCCAGCTGACCGGTGATCTTTCCATTACACCATGTGATATTCTGACACTTCACTGCTGTACCTGTGTATAGTATACCGTGTGCTCAATATGGCGGTGTCTTTTCTTTGCAGTGTTTGTTTTTAGCTGCTTTTTTTTCCTGTCATTCATTGTTTCCGAGACCTGAAATGTCACATACCAGGGGGGCCGGGGGCAGATGTAGTAGAGATCCCGGATATGGCTGGCCTCCTCTAACAGGTCTGACCACTCGGATTATCAGCTTGGTATCCCGCCATGGCGTTCATCATCCTCACATTATCACCACGTGTCTGCTGTATGAATCATTCGCGACGTGTGTGGGAAAATTCCCAGAATCTACACTAAGGGCCCTATTACTCGGGACGATCATCGTGCGAAAAATCGTTATCGTTCGAATTTAAATGATTGTTTTGTGTAATTGCGGGCAACGATCGAAAAATCGTTTGTATGGCGTTGATCGTTGATTTAGAGCTGAACCTAGAATAATCGTTAATCGTTTGCTGTATTTCCACGTTAAGTTCCGCGTTTTTTCACTAATCGATCAGTGTATTTGCACATTATCCATTGTTTTGCTTTGATCAGAAGGAATAAACGATCATAGTAACGATCGCAATAACTATCGTAACTAACGATTATCGTTCTGTGTAATACGGTGAACGATTTCAGGTTAACAATAAACAATCTCGTTTGCGATCGTTTTATCGTTAAAAATCAATTTTTGTAATAGGACCCCAAGGGCCCTATTCCACCGGACGATTATCGTTCGCATAATCGTTAACGATCTCAAACGACCGTTATTGCGAAAGACTTGAAAACGTTCACTCATTTCCATGGAACGATAATCAGTACTTATGATCGTATTTGCGATCGTTTTTTCTTCGCTATTTCTTCGCTATTGCGTTCGTATCTACTGAGAACGACCGAACGATGTCTTATTCAATTCAAACGATTTGCGAACGAGCAACTATAAAAATAGGTCCAGGTCTTAAAAAGCGATCAACGATTTCTCATTCGGTCATTAATCGTTAACTGCATTTCAACTGAACGATTATCGTTTAGATTCAAATGATTTAACGATAATCTGAACGATAATCGTCCAGTGGAATAGGGCCCTAAGGGTACTATTACACGGAACAATGATCGGCCCGATTCGGCCGATTATCGTTCTGTGTATTAAAGACAACGATTAGCCGATGATCGTTGTCATCGGCTGATCGTTGATATAGGCTCTGACCTATAACTGTCGGGCACCAACCACGAACCGCTACGTGTAATAGCTGAGCGCGGCTGGCGACTGACGATATACATTACCTATCCAGGTTGCAGGGCTCCTCTTTCTCTGTACTTCTCCCTGAGTCCCGCGCGCTCCAGTTCCAGAGTGGCATGTCAGCTGACGGGCCACTCAGCCAATCACTGGCCGTGACCACCGTGGCCAGGGATTGGCCGAGCGGCCTGTCAGCTGAGACAGGTCACTCTGAAGCTGGAGCGTGCGGACCCGGGGAGAAGTACAGAGAAAGAGGAGCCCTGCAACCTGGATAGGTAATGTATAACATTTAAACAAGGGCTGCGAGGACATCGGTAACGATGTCCCTGCAGCCCTTGTTAAATGATTATCGGGCCGTGTAATAGGCCCAGTAAACTTGCGCCGATCTAACAGATGGGAACTCGTTTACATTTATTATCGGGCCCCCGTTTACATTTATTATCGGGCCCCCATCAGCCCATGTAATAGTACCCTTACACATAGCAGCGGACACCCAGCTTTCTCATGTTCCAGCACGGCAGATGTATAACCCTGGTACTAGGAAAGCTGGGGGGCCCCCTGAGAGCTGGGATTATTCTCTCTGTATGACACTAATGGAGGCCTCTTCTCTCTCTGCAGGGCCGGTGGGGCGGTAGCCACGGGGCAGGATGCCGCCCGGAGTTTACTGCCCAGTGGACTTCTGGGCCAAAGAGGAGAAGCAGAGCATCGTGGTGGATTTCCTGCTACCATCTGGCATTTACCTCAACTTTCCTGTGCCATGCAGTGCCAGCCTAGGGAATATCAAGAAGGTGAGGACGGTCGTGAGTGTTTTGCGCCATGATGCAACTTTAGCCTCATGACAATGGGAACGTCTTGTTTATGTTGACCTCTTTTCCCCACTTAGTTATTATGGCAGCGGGCGCAGCAGGAGCCGCTCTTTCACACCCTCGGATCCCCCACGTCTTACGTCTTCACCTGCATCAATCAGACGGCCGAGCAGCAGGAGCTGGAGGACGAGCAGCGGCGTCTGTGCGATATCCAGCCCTTCCTGCCGGTCCTGAGGCTCGTAGCCAGGGAGGGAGACCGCGCCGAGAAGCTACTGAACTCTCAGATCAGCCTGCTGATCGGCAAAGGTAAGGAGTGGGGTTCAGTAAAAGCCCCCCAATATTGTACTACAGTGCTGTTCTGTTCACGTTCTCCCTCCACCTCCCCAGGTCTTCATGAATTCGACTCGCTAAATGACCCAGAAGTCAATGATTTCCGCAGCAGAATGCGCCAGCAATGCGAGGAGATCGCCCTGCGGCGGCAGCACATGAACTGGGACAGCTGGATGGAGGCCAACTTTCCTCTGCAGCTCGAGCATTCCTCCAAAGTGTTCTCCAAGACTTCTCAGAGCAACAAGACCCTCATGATCAACGTCAAGTTCGAGAGCAGTGAGGTACGAGGCGCGGGATGCCTGCTGTGCTAGTGCAGTATAGCGGGGTAACACCTACATGCACATTAAGGGGTGGGGGCCACGCCAGGTGCTGCAGCTCAGTCTCAAGTGCAATACCAGGTACGACCACACCTGATGTAGGGGGCGTCAAACTCGCAGCTCTCCAGCTGTTGTGTAACTAAAGTTCCCATCATGCCTGGATAGCTAAAGCTTTGGCTGTCCAGGCATGATGGGAATTGTAGTTTCGCAACAGCTGGAGGGCCACAAGTCTAACACCTGTCTAGTAGATTGTAGGCCTGTAAGATTCTGCATCGGTGACTTCTGCTTTTCCTCCTCAATTCTTTAAAGGGGTACTCCAGCGAAAAAAATAAATTTTGTAATTTACTTCTATAAAAAAAAAAAATCTCCAGTCTTCCAGTACTTATCAGCTGCTGTATGTCCTACAGGAAGTGATGTATTCCCTCCAGTCTGTCACAGTGCCACCTCTGTCCATGTCAGGAACTGTCCAAAACAGCAGCAAATCCCCATAAAAAACCTCTCCTGCTCTGGATAGTTCCTGACATGGACAGAAGTGGCAGCAGAGAGCACTATGTCAGCCACTTCCTGCAGGACATACAGCAGCTGATAAGTACTGGAAGACTGGAGATTTTTTTAATAGACATAAATTACAAATCTATATAACTTTCTGACACCTGTTAATTTTATTTTTTTTCTGGAATACCCCTTTACCCCTTTAAAATTTCTGCTTCTTACTTATAATACTTTATAAAAGAACAAGTAAAAGCTACAATAAGGAGTGTGGGTGGAAGAATAATTTATCGCCTCCTGTGCCGTTGGTTTTGCTTGCACTGTAACGTCTGTCTACGCTGTGATGTTGGGGGGGTCACCTCCTTATTGTTTCCATTGTGCCCCCCCCCCCCCCACAGGAGAGCTTCACACTACAGGTGTCTCCTCGTGACTTCCCGTACGCCATCATCCGCATGGCTCTAAAGAAGAAGTACAACGTGTCTGGTCAACAGTGCCCAGGACGCCCTGAAGATTACATCCTGCAGGTCAATGGTGTCCTGGACTACATCTATGGAAAGTACCCGCTGTGCCAGTTCAGAGTAAGTGGGCACATCTAATGCTGGGCTAATGGCTGCCATGTTGTTTCTCTGCTCTTCCCTGTGATTTGGTTCTCCATCCTGATCGCTGTGTGATGAGTCAGCACAGTCCTGTTATGTAATGGTGACATCATGTCCCCTATTGTTTCAGCACATCAACCACTGTCTCCAGTCCAGCTGCACCGCTCACCTCACCCTCGTCTCTATCTCCTCCACGCTACCGGACCAGCAGGGAGACCCAATCATCAGCTCCAAAGTACGACACAAACCACCGCCGCTACCGACCAAGAAGGTAAGAGGAGGAGGAGGAGGAGCGGCTGCCGCTGTGTGCAGACTGTGCGACAAAAGATTCCTAATTGTACGTCTGCTTCTTCCTTCCCAGCCACATCAGTGTTCACTATGGAAACTGGAGAGACCGTTCTGTCTTAAACTCCTGTCTGGATATAATGTCAATGCAGACGACGGGTTAAAGGTGCGGAAGAGTCTGTCTATATATACAAAATAGGCTTATCGCCACGTACAGATCTATTTACATATGGGACTACACCAAATATAATGAACATACATTACCTTACTGATCCTGAGTTACATCCTGTATTATGCTCCAGAGCTGAACTCACTATTCTGCTGGTGGGGTCACTGTGTACATACATTACATTACTGATCCTGAGTTACATCCTGTATTATACTCCAGAGCTGCACTCACTATTCTGCTGGTGGGGTCACTGTGTACATACATTACTGATCCTGAGTTACATCCTGTATTATACTCCAGAGCTGCACTCACTATTCTGCTGGTGGGGTCACTGTGTACATACATGACGTTACTGATTCTGTATTATACCCCAGAGCTGCGCTCACCATTCTGCTGTCTCCTCCCTGATGTCAGATCCTTGTATCTTTCAGCTGCTGGTCCAGTGCGGCCTGTATCACGGCAATGAGCTCTTGTGTAAGACTGTGGCCAGTAATGAAGTCAACGCTTCCTCGGATCCGCAATGGTTTCAGTCTCTGGAGTTTGACATTCACGTGTGTGACCTCCCTCGGATGACCCGGCTCAGCCTCGCTCTCTATGCTGTCGACAAGTCCAAAAAAGCCAAAACCTCTAAAAAGAAGTCAAAGAAAACGGTGAGAGTTGTAGTCCTGCCGGCGGTGGTGACGCCCTCCTGCGCCTCATTGTTCTAATGAGTCTCTGTACACAGGATTACCCCATCGCCTGGGTGAACACCATGCTGTTTGACTACAAGGACATGCTGAAAAGCGGAGAGTATTCGCTGTGTATGTGGTCCTCGTTTCCAGGTAATCCCCCCCCCCCCCCCCTTCCCCCCAGATATATCGCTGCTCCTCGTGACCTGATCCGCACTATATACAGCCATCTTCTATGCTTCATCTTTCTATCACAGATGAGAAGGGAGACCTGCTGAATCCAATGGGAACCGTCCAGTGTAACCCGAACACAGAAAGTGCCGCCACCCTGAGGATCAGCTTTGTCAACATGTCCGATTACCCCGTGTACTACCCCTCTATAGAGAAAGTAAGTGATGATGGGAGTAGTGTGCCAGGCTCAGCACATCCTGATACTAAGTAATACCTGTCTTCTATGTTACCTTTAGATACTTGAGCTGGGCCGACTGGGAGAGATGTGTAACGCCACCTCTGATGAGGTAAGGGTATGGCGGGCATGTGTGCTGTATATGTGTTCCCAGTAATATGGAGCCCATGTTACTATATACCAGGGGGGTCAGACTCGTGGCCCCCCCCCCCAGCTTTAGCTTCAGCTGTCCAGGCATGATGGAAATTGTAGTTTTACAAGAATTGGAGGGCTAAGGGTTCCCCATCCCCCAACTTGCAGCTCTCCAGCTGTTACATGACTACAAATGCTGTTGGGGCATGCTGGGAGTTGTAGTTTTGCAACAGCTGAAGTTTGACACCTGTGCTATATACTCTCTACGTGCAGCAGGTACTGTTCACTGCAGCATCTAAGGGGTTAAACAGCTACTTCGGGGCTCCTTCTAACGGCCTATAATTGTGTTAGTTGGCAGCTCCTTGTTTTTGCAGTCAATAATCTTCATTATAGCGATGCGGCGGGCGAGCGCTCAGGACACGTGTGGCGCTCTCGCCGTGTCGCTGCAGTCCATGTGACCCGGCCCCCACATGGGCCGCAGCCTGAGCACCGAAGATCTGGGACACTGTTAAGGGCTGACAAACAGCAGGTGTCTTGTCTCTTCCTCCGCAGAGGCATCAGCTCCAGGAGATAGTGGAACGGAAAGGCCAAGCCGAGCTGTACGAGCACGAGAAGGAACTGGTGTGGAAACTGCGGCACGAAATCAAGGAGCGCCACCCGGAGGCCCTGCCCAAACTGCTGCTCACCACCAAGTGGAACAAGCACGAGGATGTGGCACAGGTATGGACAGCGGGGGGTCCTATAGATCAGGGGTGGGGAACCTCCGGCACTCCAGCTGTTGCAGAACTACAATTCCCATCATACCTGGACAGCCAAAGCTTTAGCATGATGGGAATTGTAGTTTTGCAATAGCTGGAGGGGAGTGCAAAGCTTTGCCATCCATGCTATATAGAGCAATGGTCTTCAACCTTTGACCCTGCAGGTGCAAAATGATGCATGCTCTGAGAGCCGACGACCACTGCTGTTCACCATTGGTGTCATATGGTTGCAGGACATGCTGGTAGTTGTAGTTTTACAACAGCTGGAGAGCCTGCTGCACCCAGGGCATGCTGGGAACTCTAGTTTTGTAACAGCTGGAGAGCCGCCGGTCGAGAACCACTACCATTGACCATTGTAGCTAAATTGCTGTAGCTGCTGGAGACCCCGACTATAGGATAGATCTAATGTCTCCTCTTCTATCTTTACTAGATGGTGTACCTGCTGCAGACCTGGCCCGAGCTGCCCGTCCTCACCGCCCTGGAATTATTAGATTTCAACTTCCCTGATAGACACGTGGGATCATTCACTATGAGCTGCCTGAAAAAACTAACGTGAGTACGGGAAGATGATGGAGTCAGACCCCTGATCTGGCAGCGGGGGTGGTGGTCGGTTGGGTTGGTAGAAAGTGTTATGATCTTGGCAATAAGCAGAGGTGGACTCCCCATCACCATGGTCCTATGGCTGCCGGTGGTGGCCTGACAGCATCCTGAGCATTGGATGGGAGCACATTACACTCATACTCACCATCTCCCTCCTTCTGTGCAGGAACGAGGAGCTGTGTCAGTATCTCCTTCAGCTGGTGCAGGTGCTTAAGTACGAGTCTTACCTGGACTGTGAGCTGACCACGTTCCTCCTGGAGAGGGCGCTGATCCATCGCAAGATCGGCCACTTCTTATTCTGGCACCTTAGGTTAGTACCAGTTAGTCGTCTCGTCTCCCTCTCTTCAGATCTCTTGATGACGGCCGCCCTTTATAATAATTCATGTTCTGTTATATGATGTATGTTATATGATGATGTTGTATGATGCGTGATTTTTGTGTTCTCTCTTCCTCAGATCTGAGATGCACGTCCCAGCAGTGGCCTTACGGTTTGGCCTTATCCTTGAAGCTTACTGCAGGGGCAGCACCTACCACATGAAGGTCCTGATGAAACAGGTAGATCCCAGGCTATATCTGCTTAATGGTCATAGGAAAAGCAGCTTAAAGTCCCAGACTGCCGATAACGCGGTGACTTCACATAAAATAGAAATGGTTAATGATTTGGTAAGAGGAGGGGGAGGAAAGCGGGAGAGGGGAGCACCACATCGATTTTTTTACTTTTTCTTACTCTGTTAGACCCCCTTTACGCGTCCGTGGCCGTTCTTACAGTCAGGAGGAGGAGGAGGAAGCCTTTCAGGAGGTTTCAGGAAACATCAGTGTTTCCTTATTGTAAAAATGGAGGAGGAAAGAAAAAACCACATACTCACCTGCTGCAGCGGTGACCTTCTCCGGCTTCTCCCTCTATCTTAGAGCAGAGAGCGGCCTCTTGTGGCTGGAAGTATAATGCTGCCTCCGGCTAGAAGAGTGATTGACAGGGACTGGAGCCAATGGCTTCGGCCCTGTCAAACACAACACTGCGTTTAACTTAATGCGCTCCTGATACAGCGTTAGCACCCGTTAGGACTTGCTCAGGTGCTGACAGTGGCCCCGGCTGTCAAGCAAAGCATCTGGAATTCCTGACCGTTTCTGGATGTACTTCCGGACATATAGGACATGTTCCATAATTTCTGGGCCTATTTCCCAGCACAGACACCCTTAAGGAAAAATCCTGAAGCATGTCCATAGGGGTGGTTACTGATACACTGGCTTTGTAAGGTGATATGTGAATTGAAATGAGTGCAAAACAGCAAGGAAGGGGTTACACTAAGCACTGAACTGCTGAGAGGTTTCAGGATATATGCACACTAAGGAATCCAGCCGAATCTCACAGCTCGCTCCCACTCGCATCTACGCCGGTCCCATAGACTCCATTCTATGGTCAGGCAGATTCCACAGTCGGCCCGAAGAATGAACAGACAGCGGAATCTGCCTGACTATAGATTGGAATGGAGTCAATGGCACGGGGGTGAGCTGCGGAATCCACGGTGGGTGATGGTTGAGTCCACTTGTTCCTCATTTGAATACCGGTAGCCAAAGAAGTTGGATGCCACCCTAGCGAGTCCAGGAAAACATGGGTACGGCCATAGACTGTAATAATGTCTTCCATTACTCCCTATAACGGCATCCAACTACTTCAGCCACTGGTATTCAGATGCAAAACGATTGGACTCAAGCATCCTCGAGTCACGCTCATCTCTAATGGGAGGGAAGTCTTAAGTTACCTTCCAGGTGCAGACAGACTGGCTCAGCACACAGTGCCCCCACTTCCTGTGTTCTGTCCTGATGTAGCTGTTACTAGAGACAGATTTCTCCTAACATCAATCAGTGAACTGCAGGTTGCAGTAAAGGGAGGCCCCTAGTGGTTGAGATTTTATAGAGCTGTCCTTCCAGGGTAAGGAGTCATTTTTGGTAAATGAAATGATTTGCAGATGTTACAGATCACATAGACTGTCACATGGAGGGAAGGTGTTTAATACCACAGTGACCATTTAACCCTTTCCCTGCAGGGAGAAGCTTTGTCCAAACTAAAAGGTCTTAATGACTTTGTAAGGTCCAGTGTCCAAAAGACCAACAAGGCCCAGGCCAAAGAAGCCATGCACATGTGTATGAGGCAGGACACCTATCTGGAGCCGCTGTCTCACCTCTACTCCCCCCTGGACCCCAACCTCATCCTCACAGACGTATGGTGAGTACACCGCAGGCAGAGGGTGTGGAGGGGCTGACATGGGTTATAGGGGGATGATCTAACCTCCCGGTACCCCTTCCCTTCACAGTGTGGAGCTCTGCACTTTCATGGAGTCCAAGATGAAGCCCCTTTGGATTGTGTACAACAACGACATGCTGGGCGGGAGCCGGGTCGGTATTATCTTCAAGAACGGAGATGGTAAGAAAGGGGATGAAGGAAGATGCTCTAGAGCAGTGTACCCTTAATCTGTAGCTCTCTGGCTGTTGCAAAACTACAACTCCCATCATGCCCTGACAGCTGAAGAGCTACAAGGTAGGAAATCTGCTCTAGAGGGAGTGTTTCACTATTGGTAGATGCTTCTACAGAACAAATGACTCTTTCCACAGATCTGCGGCAGGACATGCTGACCCTACAGATGATCAAACTGATGGATGTTCTATGGAAGAAGGAAGGACTGGACCTCAGGTAGGGATCTGTATAAGGTGATATGTGCACACTGTCCATTCAGTCTCTGTGTTCTGAGAGAAATTCTTGTTCTTTCTCCAGACTGTTAGGACAAGCTGGGAGTTGTAGTACTGCCCCAGGTTGGGATTTACTGGTCTCCAGAATGAAACTTATAACTCTTAGGTGCAGAAATACATCATAAATGAGGGTTTAGCTCTGCTACCTAAGTCTAAGCCAGTCTGCCTGTAGTTTATCGCCACCTGGTGGCTCATTTAGTTAACTACATGGCATTGTTTAGTTATTAAAAATCCTAATGGGTAACTACACTGCAAAGTTATAAAGGATTAGTAACTGATGGCTTGTCTTTCCTATACAGGGTCACCCCTTATGGCTGCCTGTCTACAGGAGATAAGACGGGTCTTATTGAAGTTGTCATGCACTCTGACACCATTGCCAACATCCAACGTAACAAAAGTAACATGGCAGCAACTGCGGCTTTCAATAAGGACGCCCTGCTCAACTGGTTAAAGAGCAAGAATCCTGGGTGAGTGCCGGAGACTGGTGTGACAGCTGAGCCCTGATAGAGAAGCGGTGTTGTTACAATGTGCACCACAGGTAACGTATGTAAAGTCTAATTGATGTCTTGTCTGACAGGGAAGCCCTGGAGAAAGCGATCGAGGAGTTCACCCTGTCCTGTGCTGGCTACTGTGTAGCAACATATGTCCTGGGCATTGGGGACCGTCACAGCGACAATATCATGATACGTGAAACCGGGCAGGTACGTGGTGATCGGCACTACACCGATTCTGTTATATTCTGCACTGTATTCCTACCAAGCTTACCGCAAGTCATTAATCCGCCATACATGGTGTCTCCTATATTCCAGCTGTTCCACATCGATTTCGGTCACTTCCTCGGTAACTTTAAAACCAAGTTTGGCTTTAACCGGGAACGTGTTCCTTTTATTCTGACGTACGATTTTGTGCACGTTATCCAGCAGGGGAAAACCAACAACAGTGAGAAGTTTGAGAGGTGAGAATTCCCCAAAATATAATCTGGGATGAGTATATGGGACCGATGAGTAGCTTATCAGGTGGGGGTGTCAGCGCTCGTTTGCTCCTCGTTCCCTGCTCGCTGCCGCCGCTATTTCATGCGGCGGCAGCATGCGGGTGAGTTTGCCCATAGCAGTTAGCAGCGGTCTGCTGCCGCCGCTCCTATCCCGCGGAGCGGCAACAGAAGATCGCTGCTATATGAGTAAACGTTGAAAGAAAAACGGCTGCAACGATCAGCCGACACCGTTCATGTCAGCTGATCGTTGCCTTCTATCATTAACGGCCGATAACACTGGTCAACAAATTTGTGCATTCTGACATCTCTACACAGGTGTAAAGGGTAAATTTTAGCGGTTTTCATACCTTATTTTATATCATACGTCACAGTGCTTGTTCAAGTAAAAAGTCCTCTTTTATCAACTGCAGATTGTGTTAAGTGGGCGGGGCCTTGCAGCATTAGCGTCACTTAGCCCCGCCCACGACACCACAGTTGGCCCCCTCGCCGGCCATCGGAACAGGCTGGCCGAAAGGCCTAGACCCCACTCCCTTTACGTCAGCCAACCAATGGACGTCAAGGGGGTGGGGCCAACGGTGCAGTTGTGGGCGGTGCTAAGTGGCGCTAATGCCTCGAGACCCTGCCCACTTAATACAATCTGCAGTTGATAAAAGGACATCATGACGTATGATATGAAATAAGGTATGAAAAACGCTAAATTTACCCTTTACACCTGTGTAGAGATGTTAGAATGCACAAAGGGGGTGACAGTGATTTAATGATTTTTATGTGCTGAATTCAAATATCACAAGGAAAAATGTGAATTGGCTCTAGTTTCTATGATATGGAAGAGTTCTCATGTTACTGTTTTGTGAATTGTATAGAATACAGTATAATAGCCGACATATTACTCCTGAAATCATAAGGAAGCAAGTTTACTGTCCATAAACTTTAGAAATATATTCATAGGAAACTTCTATCTGAAATCAACTACAATTTACAGGCAGATCCAAGAATTTTTACAACGTAATTATGTTTATTGAACTCTGGAATGTCGCTCCTTATTCAATGGCATCTTGGTGCATTTACACGTCTTTTGTGTTCATACATGGGATTGTCTCTAACTGTCCAACAGTAATCTGCAAGCATTGATGGCTTCAATTTACCCCGATACCTAAGGCTAGGTTCACACTGCGTTTTTGCAATCCGTTTTTTTTTTTTCCATCTGTTTTTTGCAAAAAACTGATGCATTTGTGTGCATCTGTTTTGATCCGTTTTTCCATTAACTTCCATTAAAAAAAAAAGTATCGAAACAGATCCTTTTTTTTTTTTTTTTTTTTTTTTAGAATGAAAGTCAATGGAAAAGCAGATTAAAACAGATGCACACAAATGCAGTTTTTTTTTTTTTTATCCGTTTTTCGCAAAAAACGGATGAAAAACACGGATAGCAAAAACGCAGTGTGAACCTAGCCTTATACCATAACTATTGGTCATTCTAAGATGATCCAATATACCAGTTGATGATGCAATACTGATGATGCAAACTTTTCCTAGTATTGTATCACAGGCTGTGAGAAGTCTATCTTGAAAAATTAGAGCCAATTTCAAAATTTGAACATCATTTTCGATCTCAGCACCCCAAAATTAAGTTAAACTGTTTTCATGTTTTTGGCTTTTGACCAGTGTAATCGTTCCATGTAATAGGGCCTTTAGTAAAGAATGAATGGAGCAGTAGGGGTTCTAGCAGTCAGACCTCCTAATCAGCTAGTTTTCCCCTGTCCTGTGGGTATGAGACCTTTTGGTCCGGGTCACACAGTAACCCATGTTATGGGTTGCATGGTCAAAGATGCACTGAAGCAATTGTGAAGCTTTACAAAATTGAACGTCCATCCTGGATGCTTTTTTGCGATGGTCACGGCCACTTGTGGGTTGCAAAACAACCTCATTCACTTACATTGGATGCCATGCAGCATGAACCTTTTAAGGGGAAAAGGTCACCATGCTGATGCTCTTATGGCTATTTACCAGGGCTGGGAATAAAAATAACTGTATTTCAAAAATAGCAGACTTTTAAAGGAATTATCTAGGATTAGAAATAGCACAGCTACTTTCTTTCAAAAACAGCGCCACCCCTGTCCGGTTGTGTGTTGTATTACAATTCAGTTCCTTTAACTTCAGTGGAACTGAGCTACAAAACCGCACACCCAAACTGAGGAAAGGAGCAGTGCTGTTTCTGGAAGAAAGTGGACCTGTTTTTTTAAGCCTTTATAACTAACACCAAATGCTGTTAAGACCTTCTATATGGTTTGGAGAAGATAATGGAAACCTTAAAATATTTGTTAATATTTCTCCATTATTTTGGTCTTGCAGGTTCCGCGATTACTGTGAAAAAGCTTACACCATCCTCCGATGCCATGGTGCTCTCTTCCTTAACTTGTTTGCACTCATGAAAGCGGCGGGCTTGCCTGAACTTACCTGCTCGAAAGACATCCAGTATCTCAAGGTGAACGTAGTTTTGTTTTTCCTTTTTCTGACATCGGGCATTTTTTTTCAAAGGAGCTGGGGAGGAGGTGGCTGAACCTAACAATGTGCACCTATCCCCCCCAGCTCCAGCGCAGGGGTATACTGGCCCCGGTCCCCCAGCTGCTTCCTGGTATGAGTGGGAACCCATGACGTGTCAGTGGTTATAGCGGGATCCTGCCTTGGCCAATGACTGAGGCTGACACATCACAACCTGGTTCCCTGCTGAGACACTGGGAACAGGAGCCGGGGAGGTAGGTGCAGGTTATGTTCAGCCACCTCCTCCCTGGCTCCTTTGGAAAAAAAAAACAAACTGCCCGACGCCAGACTTCTCCTTTTAGCCATTTACAACAGAAGGACAGAGCGGTGATCAGACCGATAGTCACAAGTCATGACTAGATAAAACTGGTCAGACATAACTCTAATATTGTTGTGTTACAGGACTCCTTAGCACTTGGGAAGAGCGATGAGGATGCACTGAAGCAGTTCCGGGTAAAGTTTAATGAGGCGCTGCGGGAAAGCTGGAAGACCAAAGTGAATTGGTTCGCTCACACAGTGTCCAAAGACAATAGACAGTGATGAAAAGGGACAAGACTTGTTGGGTTTTGATACAATATTTGGATCTAAAGGCACAAGAGCGTTCCCTTATAGTGTACTCCACAATCTCTTCATACGTCTCTACATTTACAAACTTTGGGATTTATCACAGTAACCTCCGTTACGTTGTTTGTTGGATGCAATCAGGTTCCTGGCATCATCGTGGGTTCAGCCTTGCCAATGCAGGATACTCCAAGGGTCGAGCTGCCTTGGCATGTTAGTCCAACGCTACAGCCATTAGCATGAAGCTACTGTAGGACTCTTATTGTCTCGATCACCGACATACGACGTCTCCCTACAACTTCTGTATGATGGGCTGGTGGCCTGACCCCTCAACGCTGCGTGAATTGGTTTGTAACACAGACTCCATGATGCAGGACTCGTCTCATTTCAAGCTTGTTGCACTGGGGTTGCTCTATAGCAGTAGTCTGCAGCTGATGTGAAGCTATAGCTTTCTAGCCATGCTGGGAGTTGTAGTTACACAACAGCTGGAGAGCACTGGTCTACAGGGACTTGTGACCCATAAATGGCAGATCTTGCACTGATGTCATGTCATCATATAGACTACCTGTAGTTCTCGGCAAGCTTTTTACATGGCCCGGACCAGAAGAAGCTCTTATTTGTTGCAATAAAACCCTTGTAATTATGTTAATAAATGTGTACATTGTACGTGTTTGGACAGACCGACCTCCGATGGTGTATGGCCTCTATGTCTTATTTTTACCTGGACTCCGCACACTCAGTAAGAGCTTTATGACATTGATCTGAGAATACACTGAACTGTAGGGAGTCAGAGCTTAATGATTAAAGGGATTATGCACGTTTAGAAAAACCAGGACTGCTTTCTTCCAGAAACTGCACCACCATTGTTCATGTGTGGTATTACAATTCAGCTCCATTCATTCATTTGGAACTGAGCTGCAATATCGCGCCCAAACTGATGCCAGGAGACGTGCTTGTTCTGGAAAGCGCCCATGTTTTCCTAATCCTGGACAACCCCCTTTCATGAGAAAAAAAAAACAAAACTCTTTTTTTTGTAAATCAGAGACTACAAGTCACTTTAACCTCAGGGCCGTGTTCCCTCATATTGGTGAATGTATGCGGCTTAACCACAACCACATGCATTCACCAATGGCTGGGATTAGTGGCAAATAGCGATGAGCAATCAGGATATTTCCAGGTTCGGTCGCGTGGCTAACTCGGGACACTTGGCCTTCGACCTGCGTCTGGAGAAGTTCAATGCTGCCCTAAAGGAGTCCATAGACTGTAACTGTTTTTCTGGCGGCTCTTAGGCAGCATCCAACTTCTCCAGGCGCGGCTGAACTCATCTCTATTGGTAAATAGTACCGATTCTGGGGAATTTACAATGCGGGTGAAAACACTCAATCAGGTTGTGTTGCCATTTCCAATACCACTGTGAAATTCCTCCATTACTTACTATGGGGAAACTGTGATTCAGGTCCAAACCGTGACACAACCTGATCGCCAGCCAATAAATCTGCCCCCATCTCACCGCAGAGATCCCTTAAAGCAGCTCTTTACCCCCAAACCACTTCTATCTTCGGATAGCAGCATTTAATCCAAGATCTTTCCTGGCGTCCGTTCGGCAGGTGATTGCAGTTATTGTCCTAAAAATCTACTCTTAAACTGGAAGCCCCGTGTCAAATTGGTGTGGCCTAGAATATCACTTATTACTGTACATAGGGGGGCAGTATTATAGTAGTTATATCCTATATAGGAGCAGTATAATAATATTATAGGCAATATTACAGTTTGGGTAAGTAAGAAAATTTTCCAGATTGCCTGGCGTTACATTTTGGTCCCCATCCACCACACACAACATACAGCAGGATCACATCAGGTACAGTGAGAAGTAAATGGAGCAGCAGAATTTAGAACCAGAAATTTATTGTAGCTTATAGACTGTTCAAACTGACCTATCACCAATATACAAATCTGAAAAGTTATATTCATTGCGCCTACATACAGCATCAGAAAGTTTAGAACGCTTTAGCGGTTGCGTTACATGTCGCAATTGTTTTTTGTTTTTTTTAAGTCTAAACACAGCAGCTACGGTGATATTAAAATGGATGGACAGAGCTACACAACATAAACACAAGACGAGAGGGGAGGGGTCCCCGGGTTATTTGAGCGCTTGCAGTTATGTTTATCACGTTATCACAGAAGTCATTAAACCGTCCCCCAAACCTTACGTAAAAATCTAAGAATTTACATTTATGGTAAACAGAACGAGAAAAAGAAGCCGAAGCTCGCTGGTCTGCAGCCCCCGGGACCTGCCGACCACCTGTAGTGTATCTCACCTGTCCTTCCTGCCCCCACTGTCTACATCCACCACAATGGAGGATCATCTCAATGGGGGCGCACCAACATCCCAAAATTCCTTGCATGGCTTTCAAGTCATGTGACGTCCCCTACATCTATATATAAACGTACCTCAGTCTACGCACAACACCAATCCAATAAGAGACTTTTTCCACTTACCTGGCACAAAGACACCTTACCGAATCCAATTCTAGGGAGCAGAGCAAGTCGCCCCCAATCTCTATTTGCACTTTATCCATCCTTAGAGGGGCACAACCTAAAGTGATCGTAAGAAAGGGCTCTCCGATGGTATCCACTGACCCCCATGGGCACAATGGAGCCGGCGTGTTCTCACCTCTGACCTTTCTGCAAGGCATTTACATGGTGACCATTACAGGACGCCCCTTCTATACGTCACTACCATAGGTGTAGCGTCTCTTCACGTAAACCTTTCATGAACCAATTATAAGCTAAAGACATATGATACATATTAACCCTTTGTTACTGCCTGCACATCCCTGATAACTCGAAACCTAGAACTCCCACTATTTCGGTTCCTTAACATTGGCATAAGAACAGGTTACCTTAACACACTGTTACCCAACCTGTGGCTCTCCGTCTGTTGCAAAACTACAACTCCCAATACAGTAATGTACCCTAAGCTGTGTATCTCTGGCTGCTGCAAAACTACAACTCCTATCATGCTCTGGTAGCTTTTTGCAAGATATAGCTGTGCAAAAAAAACCCCAAAGTGTTGTATAACTTGTGACCCCTCCAGCTGGACTACAAGTCCCATCATGCCTTGACCGCTGTGGTTTTGCAGCAGCCGGAGAACCACAAGTCACGGAACACTGTAATAAAACAACACAAGAAGCGAAAGAATATCAGGATAAATGAGAGTTGTAGTTTTACAGCAACCGAGCAGCGTTCCCCAATTGTTGCAAGATGATAACGTGATGGGAGCTGGAGCAGAACACAGTGGTCAGGGCATGCTGAGAGTTGTAGTCTTGCACCAGGCTGAAGGCCAATGCCTTAACCCATCGTTTATGCCCAGTGGCAGTACCCAAGAGCCCCGAATGGCTCAT
This sequence comes from Dendropsophus ebraccatus, assembly GCF_027789765.1. Lineage (NCBI taxonomy): Eukaryota > Metazoa > Chordata > Amphibia > Anura > Hylidae > Dendropsophus > Dendropsophus ebraccatus. The sequence goes on from NC_091465.1 coordinate 9,815,476, forward strand.
ACATTGTAATATCTCCCAACAACCCATTGCACCTGTATCACAAGATCAGGATTTTTGTGAATTTTTTTTTCCTCACCTCCCACAAAAAAAAGTACAGATTTTTTTTTTTCTCTCTCTTTCCAATCTAAGTGAGGAAATAACATGGTGACATGTAAACAATCCGCCCCGCAGGTGAGGACATCCCGGGGAGTCTCTGTAGTGAATAAAACCTTCCCCCACCAGAGGGGGAGCTGGAAGTTACAATGATCCACATATGTATAATCTTGCCTGTCCTGCAGAAAAGTGAACCTGGTATGTAAAGCAAGGGGGGGGGCGGACCTGCTGAGGTCTGGTGATGGACCTTTCCCCCCGAGAGCGGCAGACTGGCACCGTGATGTCCTTATGACTGCTTACAGCCCTGTGCTTCTATTTTGGAAGGTCATGGATCTTGAGCCAGAAAGACAAAGCGCTCGGGAGTGAACGGTATTAAAGCTGACGTGCACCACGTGTGTCAGGCTGCAGACCTCCACCAGCCACGGGAAAATCACCTCACTGAGGTTGCGCAAGACTGGCACAGGTGCCACCCTGCATTCCAGATGTCCAAACCCCTTTACACTAGTAACATGGACATAATTACATTGAATCCACCATATTTACAAAGAAAAATATTAAAAAGTTAGTCTTGGTTTGGCCCCTTTTACTGTCTGCAGGAGCCATTGGCAGCACCACCCAAAAAGCTGCCGGCACCCCCAGACAGGAAGAGGGGGTTCTGCGGTGGAGAATTGCCAGTCATCGACATGCAGTAAAATTCTGGATGGAGAAAAAAAAAAAACATTAAAACCAATAAAATCACCAGTCTACATGGAGTCCCTGGGCCCCGTCTCTCAACCGGAAGTTTTGCATTTTTCACAACAGAAGTCAGGAATGGAGGATGAAGTCCGGTAACGGTGGCGTTCCTCCGATCGGTGAGCGACGGAGAGAACGTGGAAGGAAAGTGCAGGATGGATTGGAACACTGACGATGACCCCAGTCACTGGGAGGGCAGAGAGGGGCACCGTCTACCCGCAGATGGGCGTGTGCTGGTTGGTTTCAGCCCCTGGAATGACTCTATACACGGTGTGCCTGCAGGAGTGATGAGTGTGAGCGGTGGTGACTGGGTGGTAACGGCGGCTGAGATCAATAGGTCAGGGTGGAGTCATCCCACTCCAGCTGCTGCTGCCGGTTGACATTCTGCTGGTCCTCTTCCTGCTCGCCCTCCTCTTCCTCGCTGCTCTCAGACTCGGCGCTGGTGATGTCATCATCTTCTCCATCTTCACTGTCCTCATCATCATCCTCCTCCTCTTCCTCCTCACTGCTGTGCTGGTCTTCATAGGTCTGGGCCAGGAAAAACAATGTATAACATTCAGTAAGGTCTATTCCACATCCCCTAACCTGGGGCAGAACTACCACTCCCATCATGCCCTGACAACCTTCAGCAGCAAAAGGTTTGATGCTTTTCCTTATTAGTGTTCTAATGGCTTCCTACCTCTTGCAAAACTACATCTCCCATCATGCCTCCAGCTGTATAAGGCAACAGTTGTCCCCTTTTACAGGCTGGAGAACACTGGTCTGCATGATGGAGCAGTGGTGAGCGCCCCCGTATGACAGGACTCACCTCCATAGGGTTCACAGTGATGGTAAGAGCAGAGTCATCCCAGTCCATTTCATTCTCTTTGCCGCCCTCTTGGTCACGCATGGTGCGCTGATGGGCGGCGCGAATACGAAACACTCCTAGAATGATCATGAAGACCAGGAAGCTGACACAGACCACTATGACGATGGTGGCAGCACTGGGAACCACTATGGAAGAAGAGAAATCATTACAATCACTATGTACTATATATTACTGAGCAGTAGAGGGCGCTATCATTACATCCCTATGTACTATATATTACTGAGCAGTAGAGGGCGCTATCATTACATCCCTATGTACTATATATTACTGAGCAGTAGAGGGCGCTATCATTACATCCCTATGTACTATATATTACTGAGCAGTAGAGGGCGCTATCATTACATCCCTATGTACTATATATTACTGAGCAGTAGAGGGCGCTATCATTACATCCCTATGTACTATATATTACTGAGCAGTAGAGGGCGCTATTATTTCATCCCTATGTACTATATATTACTGAGCAGTAGAGGGCGCTATCATTACATCCCTATGTACTATATATTACTGAGCAGTAGAGGGCGCTATCATTACATCCCTATGTACTATATATTACTGAGCAGTAGAGGGCGCTATCATTACATCCCTATGTACTATATATTACTGACCAGTAGAGGTCGCTATAAGACTGATGCATGTTCTTGCAGACAATACAGACGTACCTGATGCTGCGTGGGTGCTGGCCGGGTTGTGTCCCAGCAGATCAGAGGACTGATGCCGGGATGGAACAAACAGCGCCTCAGCTATGGCATGATTGGGAGCCTCTGGGGGGCTGGCAGTGTGGATCACATTCACCTGTAATGAGAAAGAACACACAGGATAGGAGGGGTCACCATCATAATCCCCACCATTATCAATCACACCACTACCATCATCATCACCATCACCATCATCACCATCACCACCACCCTTCTCACCAGCAGCACCATCATCATCATCATCCTCCTCCTCCTCCTCAGCAGCACCATCATAATCCCCACCATTATCAATCACACCACTACCATCATCATCATCATCATCATCATCATCATCACCACCACCACCACCACCCTTCTCACCAGCAGCACCACCACCACCATCATCCTCCTCCTCCTCCTCACCAGCAGTACCATCATCATCATCATCCTCCTCCTCACCAGCAGCACCATCATCATCATCATCACCACCACCACCACCAGATCAGCGGTGCTAACTCAGTGTTCCTCACCTCCACCTGGAACTCGTTGCTGTTGTATCGCCCGTTCAGCTCGGAGCAAATGACTTTAAATTTCCTATCGAACAGGGAGAGGGTGTTCCAGTTGCGGTAGCGGACCAGATGCAGCACCTCCTCATAGTTGGCCATGGTGTCCACACCTGTAATACATGATTTCCTATGAGACATGAGTCTTCCTGCTCACTGGCCGGGATCCGGGGATCATGAACGGACATCATTACATATAGTGGCACGTTTCCCAGACATGACTAACCCCCGGAAACACAGCTGAGGAACCTTCCTGCATCTTCTCAGGAGTTATTATTATACGGGATAAGAAGGAACGACACACAGCAACAAAGAGGCAGCAGCGAGCAGGACGGCTGACCTGTGATCACCATGCCCTGGCTGGAGGAGCTCATCTCCATCCCCTTCTGCTGCAGGTGGGTCAGGTCCAGCTGGAGACTCTCTTGGTCGGGGTTCAGGGCGTCCTCCACCACGCTGATCTCACACATATCCAGGTTGTGCATGATTTCCTCCGACACCAGCGATTCTTGGACTAGTGGGGAGAAGAAAAAAAGAAAAGGGGAAAAAAAAAAAAAAAAAGAGTCCTGGTTATATACCAAGGAAAGTCTTGTTTTTTTAAATCAACTGGTGTCAGAAAGTGTTAGAGATTTGTAATTTACTTCTATTTTAAAATCTTCCAGTACTTATCAGCTGCTGCATGTCCTGCAGGGAGTGTTGTATTCTTTCCAGTCTGACACAGTGCTCTCTGCTGCCACCTCTGTCCATGTCAGGAACTGTCCAGAGCAGTAATCCCCATAGAAAACCTCTCCTGCTTTCCAGACTGGAAAGAATACACCACTTCCTGAAGGACATACAGCAGCTGATAAGTACTGGAAGACTAGAGATTTTTTTAATAGAAGTAAAATTCAAATCTCTGACACGAGTTGATTTGAATGATTTTTTCTTCTTTTTGCTGAACTACCCCATTAAATTACAAAGTCGTATGAGGTTGCTCCCCCTACAGAAAACTCAATCTGGGCTCCTACACTACAGTGTGAATAAGCAAGACTGCAATATTTCCCAACCCATGGCTTTCCAGCTACTGCAAAACTACAACTCCCAGCATGCCCTATACCAGTGCTTCTCAAACTTTTTGTTCTCAGGCCTCACCTGGGGCTCCATATTGATGGTCGGGCCTCACCAACAAACACATACTACTATGCATTGTCAAATATCGCCATATAGAGCCTCACACATCCTTAATTCCCTTACCAGTGCCAAATAGTTACAGAACAACCTGCACATTCAATCGCCGACAGAACCCTGGCATCATGACAGGGTTACTCTTGCTTATAGTAATGCCCCCTGCTGTATCCCCCCATTTAGTAATAATGCCCCCTGCTGTGTCCCCCCATTTAGTAATAATGTTCCCTGCTGTATGCCCCCCATTTGGTAATAATGCCCCCTGCTGTATCCCCCCATTTAGTAATAATGTCCCCTGCTGTATCCCCCCATTTAGTAATAATGTCCCCTGCTGTGTCCCCCCATTTGGTAATAATGCCTCCTGCTGTATCCCCCCCCCCATTTGGTAATAATGCCTCCTGCTGTATCCCCCCCATTTGGTAATAATGCCTCCTGCTGTATCCCCCCCATTTGGTAATAATGCCTCCTGCTGTATCCCCCCATTTGGTAATAATGTCCCCTGCTGTATGCCCCCCATTTGGTAATAATGCCCCCTGCTGTATCCCCCCATTTAGTAATAATGTCCCCTGCTGTATCCCCCCATTTAGTAATAATGTCCCCTGCTGTGTCCCCCCATTTGGTAATAATGCCTCCTGCTGTATCCCCCCCCCTATTTGGTAATAATGCCTCCTGCTGTATCCCCCCCATTTGGTAATAATGCCTCCTGCTGTATCCCCCCATTTGGTAATAATGTCCCCTGCTGTATCCCCCCATTTGGTAATAATGCCTCCTGCTGTGTCCCCCCATTTAGTAATGTTCCCTGCTGTGTCCCCCCATTTAGTAATAATGTCCCCTGCTGTGTCCCCCCATTTACTAATAATGCCCCCTGCTGTATCCCCCCATTTAGTAATGTTCCCTGCTGTGTCCCCCCATTTAGTAATAATGTCCCCTGCTGTATCCCCCCATTTAGTAATAATGTTCCCTGCTGTGTCCCCCCATTTAGTAATAATGCCCCCTGCTGTATCCCCCCATTTAGTAATAATGTCCCCTGCTGTATCCCCCCATTTAGTAATAATGTTCCCTGCTGTGTCCCCCCATTTAGTAATAATGCCTCCTGCTGTATCTCCCCATTTAGTAATAATGTCCCCTGCTGTGTCCCCCCATTTACTAATAATGCCCCCTGCTGTATCCCCCCATTTAGTAATGTTCCCTGCTGTGTCCCCCCATTTAGTAATAATGCCCCCTGCTGTATCCCCCCATTTAGTAATAATGTTCCCTGCTGTGTCCCCCCATTTAGTAATAATGCCTCCTGCTGTATCTCCCCATTTAGTAATAATGTCCCCTGCTGTATCCCCCCATTTGGTGGTAATGTCCCCTGCTGTGTCCCCCCATTTGGTAATAATGTCCCCTGCTGTATCCCCCCATTTGGTAATAATGCCTCCTGCTGTATCCCCCCCCCCATTTAGTAATAATGCCTCCTGCTGTATCTCCCCATTTAGTAATAATGTCCCCTGCTGTATCCCCCCATTTGGTGGTAATGTCCCCTGCTGTATCCCCCCATTTGGTAATAATGTCCCCTGCTGTATCCCCCCATTTGGTAATAATGCCTCCTGCTGTATCCCCCCCATTTAGTAATAATGCCCCCTGCTATGCACCAATAGTAATAATGTTATCCCTCTGCCTGTTATTAACCCCTCCACCCCCAATACATTCAATTAAACCTCTCTGACCCACCAACACCAGCAATTAATGCTCCCCCTCACCCCACCCCCTTGGTATGGCATGCCAGCTCCTGCTCAGCACCTTCCAGTGCTCCCCGGCCTCTAGCAGCTCTGCCATGTCCCGCTGCGGCCATGTCCCGGTCTCCAGTGTCTTGGGGAGACACATGTCTGCCTGCAGCTAACAGTGCACCTGGTACCTGCTGCACTTCCGGATTCGCGGCGTCATCCACAACGAATCCAAAAGTTCGGGTCTCCATGGATGCGTATCCATGGAGACCCGAACTTTTGGATTAGCGGTGAATTTCACTGCAAATCTGGAACCGAGGCTGGTGACAGGTGGACTAGCAGGTCCTGCTGGGAGAGCACCCCATGTCCCCCTAGTACACCTGGCAGTGCCTCCTCGGCACCCCCTGCAGACAGGGTCAGTAGTATGTGTGACCGCACTGCAGGGGGACCGGGTTCCTTAGAGAGCAGCTACAGCCCGGGCACTGCAGCACAAAGCAGCAGCCCCAGCTGTATCAGTGTGGTCCTGCGCACCAGACCTCGCGCCTCACCAGACTGTAAGCTGCGCCTCACAGTTTGAGAAGCGCTGCCCTATACTATGATATACCAAATGCAACGCTCAATGAAAGCCTTGAATATTATCCTAAAAAGTTGCATGAGGGTGCTTACTTACAGAAAGCCCATTTTAGGTTAAATAATAAACACGCGGCTCTCCAGCTAATGCAAAACTACAACTCCCAGCATGCCCTGGGCAGAGATATCCTAAATGCAACAGTCATTAAAATCCTTGAGCATAACATTAACAAGTTGTATGATGGTACATTGTTACAGAAAGCAGCCAAAATGACCGAAACCTGCAGCCATGCTGGGAGTTGTAGTTTGGCAACAGCTGGGGGGCCCCACCCTTTTGTCTAACACTCCCCATACCTGTAGGATCCTCATCTCCTTCCCCTTCGGCCTCCACCTCCCGGGTGATGGTGCTGATGATCCGCAGCTCGGGGAACAGGGCCACACCTTCTGTGCTCTCAAACTCAGAGGCGGATCGGGCAAAGTGGTCAATGCCGCTGACGCTGATCTTGGGCTCCTCGGGCTGTAGCACCATGACGTAGCCATCCACATCGGGGACGCTGATACAGGTCTCCTCGTTAAAGCATCTACAGGAGGCAATGAGACGGCGGCCATCACTCTATGTGTTATACTATAACAGGTTGTGTAATCCCGGCCCCCCGCTGCTCTCTATGTGCTATAATATAACAGGGAGTGTAATCACACACCCCCATCCCCCCTCCGCTCTCTACGTGCTATAATATAACGGGGTGTGTAATCCCCCCCCCCCCCCGCTCTCTATATGACTAATATAGGAGATTACAGTAAATCCTGCAGCCCGTCTCATCTCATTTCTCTAATCTCCTAATAAAGAACAGAAGAAGAGATTTCATTTCCCATCCATAGAGGCAATGAGGAGACCCCCCCCCCATGTTGTCTATGTGCCCCCACAGAGAGGACGCTGTAACACGTACTTCACTGTGGTCGTGATCTTAAGACGTCTGATGCCGGGGGTGGGGAACTGGCGGGAGTTCAGGTAGGAGATGTGCTGCATGGCCTGATCAAAGCGATCAATGTCATCTCCTTCCAGGGTTAGAGTGGACTGGCTGGGGCTGAGGTTAATCTGCAAAACAATAGAGGAGGTTAAGGGAGTGCAGCTCTGGAGTATAACACAGGATGAGTAATGTAATGTATGTACACAGTGATCCCACCAGCAGAATAGTGAGTGCAGCTCTGGAGTATAACACAGGATGTAACTCAGGATCAGTAATGTAATGTATGTACACAGTGACCCCACCAGCAGAATAGTGAGTGCAACTCTGGGGTATAATACAGGATGTAACTCAGGATCAGTAATGTAATGTAATGTATGTACACAGTGACCCCACCAGCAGAATAGTGAGTGCAGCTCTGGAGTATAATACAGGATGTAACTCAGGATCAGTAATGTAATGTAATGTATGTACACAGTGACCTAACCAGCAGAATAGTGAGTGCAGCTCTGGAGTATAATACAGGATGTAACTCAGGATCAGTAATGTAATGTATGTACACAGTGACCCCACCAGCAGAATAGTGAGTGCAACTCTGGGGTATAATACAGGATGTAACTCAGGATCAGTAATGTATGTACACAGTGACCCCACCAGCAGAATAGTTGGCACAGGTCTAGGACACACATTGCCTCTCACCTTTATGCCTTTGCCGACCCCCTCAGCGGGTGGGAACTCCAGCCCCTCCTTGCAGGTATACAGACAATCAATCACTTTCTTGCTCTCTAGTTTTCCAGAACGAATCATCAATCCTGCGAGGTTTCCACGGAAGAACTGGGTCATGTGCTGTTCGCCACCTTGACGTAAAAGAAGCAAAAACAAGTCAGAAACTCCATCATGTCCACCTGGGGATCTGCCTTTCGCCTTCACAAGGTGTTACGGTGTTGCATGCAGGTTAGTAATATCCAGTCGTGGTGAAAACCTGGCTCCATCCACGAGAGGAGGACGACATGCAGATGAGCTCTGGAGGTGGCAGGTGGTAGTGGAGATAGAAAAGGCATGGGACCTAGTGACTTCTAGGGCAAGTCAAGGCCACAATGACTTCCTACTGCTGCAAAGACTCGCCAACCACTGCGCATGTATTGGAATAAGCCTTATACTTTCTGTAATTTTTTTGCATTTTTATTATTATTTTGCATTGACCAAAATCTATGTCATAGCTACAAATGCCATTCATGGTTATAGGGCATGTCCATGGGGGAAAAAAATTAATCGCACTGAAAGCCTTCAGGCTAAGTCACTCACTATTGGGTCTCCACTGACCCTCCAATACCAATATCAGAAAAAATTAGTGAGAGTATATATATGTAACGAAGGTACCTGAGTGTCATAGGATAGTGATCTTCTTGTTGAGCGGGATACCCGTGTAGAAAAGAATCCAAACACTGGTGCTGCAATCCAATTTGCTGCTTTATTTTTTGGCAATATACTCGGTACACTTCAGCTCACCGGCTGATCCACACACCCAAGCGTCCACCTGGTGTCCTGCGGACGTTTCGGAGGATAAAGCTCCTCCTTCCTCATGCGCATGAGGAAGGAGGAGCTTTATCCTCCGAAACGTCCGCAGGACACCAGGTGGACGCTTGGGTGTGTGGATCAGCCGGTGAGCTGAAGTGTACCGAGTATATTGCCAAAAAATAAAGCAGCAAATTGGATTGCAGCACCAGTGTTTGGATTCTTTTCTACACGGGTATCCCGCTCAACAAGAAGATCACTATCCTATGACACTCAGGTACCTTCGTTACATATATATACTCTCACTAATTTTTTCTGATAGAGGGCATGTCCGCCATACTAAGGAATACTGGCCAGTAGCCACAAGACCTGAGTAGCCGTGTGGGCACTGGTTGCCTCGCCTTCGTACTATGGTTATCACCGTCCCTATAGGGGACGCCTTTCATTTCTTAATGCAGCGTTACATGACGGATCCTTAGTGTTACAGAATGGACCAGGGGTAGTAACCTTAGCTCTCTAGCTGTTGCAAAACTACAACTCCCATCATGCCTGGAAAGCCAAAGCGTTAGCTTTGGCTGTCCAGGCATGATGGTAGTTGTAGTTTTGCAACAGCTAGAGAGCCAAGGTTCCCTACCCCTGGAATGAACTATGTTAGCATTGTCCCCGAGTTATGTAAAGGGAGAGAAAAAGAAAAAGGTCTCAAGACCAACTGAAAAGAGGGACAGAAGCAAGGCCCGAAAATAGAGGCAGACATGAGTTTTGCTTTTCATGCGGGACGTGAATGACATGAAATGTGTGTGGTGGTGAGGAAGAGGAGGAGGAGGATGGGGGGTGAAGGGCAGCCACCTGCATCGCTCTCTGCCATTGGCTCACTGACATTTCCACTTCCTGAATACTCTGCAGAAAAGTAAGAAAGGACAAACAGGGGAAGTGACCACAGGGTTAGGGACATCGGAACATTGACAGAACACGTTATGACAACAAATGCACCGGTCTGAGGGACAGCTGGACCATGTACGGCTCAATACCGGAAGCCGCACCAGGTGTAGACTATATCTGCAACCTCTGCAACATGTTTCAGCAATATACACAGATGCAGAAGCCTCCACTGACACAACATGGCCAGGACGCCATCACTGATATCTGCATGCTTATTACTAGTATTACTGGATTAGTATGGACCAACAATAACTTAGATCGGGGGATGGGTCCGCCTCCTGCAACCCCAATAACAAGCAGATTGAAGGGGCAATTGTGCTCTGTACTTATAGAAGAGGAGTTCGGGTACTATTACACGGAACGATAATTGTCCGAATCGGCCCAATTCGGCCGACTATTGCCGTGTGTAATAAAGACAACAATCAGCCGATGACTGATTGTTGATATAGGTTAGAACCTATAATTGTCGGCCGCGCAACGCTACGTGTAATAGCGGTGCGCGACTGGCAGGGCACTCAGCCAATCACAGGCCGGGACCGGCTGACAGGCCGCTCTGAAGCTAGAGCGTGCAGGACGAGGGGAAAAGGGGACTGCAGGAGCAGCCCTGGAGCATGGATAGGTAAAGTATACAGTTTAAGCAAGGGCTACAAGGACATCAGTAACTATGTACATGCATCCCTTGTTAAACGATTATCGAACCGTGTAATAGGCCCAGTAAGCAGATCGGCACTCGTTTACAGTTGATATCGGGCCCCCATTGGCCCGTCTATTAGTACCCTTAGGCCTTATTCCCATGTTCCATGTTTCACGGACGTGAAAGACCTGTAGTTTAATCCCTCTCAAATGGCGGTCTCTCCAATATGATGCTGGGAGCAGAGATACTTCCCCGTGGGGGGAGGGGGGGATTCTACTACAGGCCTTCCACGTGAGAACATGGGACTAAGGACTTTGGTGTATTAACAATGAAGGAAACTCTTTAAATCGGTGGCGGAGATGAAAGTCAGGCCTCCGCAGGTATAATATAGATGGCTTATCCCGAATCCTTTCAGTCCTGCGAATCCCTTTTAATGCATCCTGCTTTTATAGAACAATCTTAGTGAGAAATTCTGCAACTTTCTACCAAGACTTTGTGTTTCCGCCTCTTCTCATCTTCAGCTTCTCTTTGCTTTCAATTAATGGGATCATTCTTAGTTATTAGGAAGAGTTTCTGCGACACTCCTGATCTAGAGACTAAAGGCCCTATTACACTAAACGATTATCAGCCATATTTGGCCGATAATCATCTGGTATATTAGAAGGCTATGATCAGCTGCCGGGAAGACCTAGGGCACTCAGGCAGCCACCCCCCCAGGCAGCTTAAAGTGACACTGTCACCCCCTTCTGACATTCTGACATCTCTACACAGGTGTAAAGGGTAAATTTAGCATTTTTCATACCTTATTTCATATCATACGTCATGGTGTTTGTTCAAGTAAAAAGTGTCCTTTTATCAACTGCAGATTGTATTAAGTGGGTGAGGCCTCACGGCATTAGCGCCACTTACCCGCCCACAACGGCACCGTTGGACCCGCCCCCTTGACGCCCATTGGTTGGCCGACATAAAGGGGGTGGGGTCTAGACCTTTTGGCCAGCCTGTTCCAATGGATGGCGAGGGGGCGTGACAAACTGTGATGTTGTGGGCGGGGCTAAGTGGCGCTAATGCCGTGAGGCCCCGCCCACTTAACACAATCTGCAGTTGATAAAAGATGACTTTTTACTTGAACAAACACCATGATATTTATGATATAAAATAAGGTATGAAAACCGCTAAATTTACCCTTTACACCTGTGTAGAGATGTCAGAATGCAAAAAGGGGGTGACAGTGTCACTTTAAGGGCCCTATTACACCAACAGATTATCTGACAGATTTTTGTAAACCAAAGCCGGAATGAATTTGAAGAGAGGAGAAATATCAGTGTTTCCTTTATGACCTGTTCTCTGCCTATAGTCTGCACCTGGTTTTGGCTTAAAAAAATCCGTCAGATATCTGTTGGTGTAATAGGGCCCTTACCTGTGGCTCTCCAGCTGCTGTAACTACAATTCCCATCATGCCTGGACAGAAAAAGCTTTAACTTTGGCTGTCCAGGCATGATGGGAATTGTAGTTTTGCAACAGCCGGACGGTTGCAAGTTTGGCACCCCCTAATCTAGATGTAAAGTCCTGCCCACAACGCTGGGAGCTCAGATACACACAGGTTAGCAGCCTCTGGTCATACAACAGATATCCAATACTGACTCAAACATGAATCTAGAGACCTGATCCGGAAGCATTGTGGCCATCTAGGATGATGCTCTCAGATCTGGTCAATAGACCCGTCCATATTGCACAGGTGTTACTGGTATTTGCAGAGGCCTCATTCACATAAGGCAAAGAAATGTTATGGCTCAGTTATATAGTCTTGTATCTGTTTTTTAACCCTTTCAGGACCAAGGCAAATTTTATGAATATGACCTGTGTCACTTTATTCATCAATAACTTGGGAATGCTTTTACCAATCCCTCTGATTCCAAGATTGTTTTTTTGTTACATATTCTACTTTATGTTAGTGGTAAATTTGAGTTGATAGCTTTAGAATTTTTTTGTGAATAACTTCAAAATGTTGTTAAAAATGTAAAAAAAAGCGCATTCTCTACATTTGAAAGTCTCTGCCAATAAGGAAAATAGTAATACTACATTCATTATTTATTAATTCATATCTATAACATGTCTACTTTATTTTAAAAGCATTTGGTGAACATGCTTTTACTTATTTAGGATGTTAGAGGCCGTAAATGTTTAGTAGCAATTTTCAAAATGTTCATGAAAATTTCAAACTCAGAAATTCTTTTTTGCACCAGTTCAGTTTTGGAGTATATTTTAGAGGCCTGTATACTAAAAACCCCCACAATTCAACCCATTTTGAAATCTTCACTCTTTCAAGTATTTAAATTTACATTCATTCAGTTATTTAACCCTTTCTGCATTTCACAGGAATAACTGCAAAGTAAGAGTGAAAAGTTAAAATTTGCATTTTCTTTCCAGAGATTCCAATGTAATCCTATGTGTTTTTTTACAAAACCAATTACCGTTACTGATCCACCAAAGCCAGCAATTGCCGATGCTGGATCCCCTTTGGGGGTCCAGTGGCGGTTACACTAAACTGTCAGCTATCAGCTGAAAGTTTAGTTGCGGCTCCCGGTCACTGTTTTTCTAAACAGCGAGCATCTGAAGCAGGTCAGTAAATGTACTGACTTTTGCTTGAAAGGGTTAAGCCCTCACCTTTTTTGTGTTTATTTTTAATGTTATACAAAGTATATTAGAGCCGTGCACATCTTCATTATGGATTCATTCTGCTTCAGTGAGTCTTCGAAACTTCATGTAACAAAGACTGGATGAAGCTTAATATTCTGAAGGTTACGGTGTATCTCGGTGGACACCGATACGAGAGAACCCTGTAATCATTTATTCACAATGCTACAATTACTGGTAATCTGAGGCCGGTGAAGGGAAGTAATGAAGGACTGAGATCCTCCCCGGCCGCCCTTGGAGCCCATCACTGTAGGCCACTATTTAGGTCAATCTATAGACTGCAGCCTATGGAAAAGTCCGCAACAGAATTCCCTATAGCTGCTTGGGAACCTGAGCATTCCTGATAACGTCTCCGTCCCGGCTTACAGCAGGAGACATATAGCCGCAGACAATGGACGGAGAGACGAGGGCTCGTGGCTAATATAGTCTCCATACTGAGTGTTTGAAGGTGAAATCTTCCTTCTAGCAAAACTGCAACTCATAAAATGTGCCCAGTAACAAGAAGAATCACCAGCACTTATTGTACTGAACACGGAGACGTTAACTACCTTGACAGTTCCTGACATGGACAGAGGTGGCAGCAGAGAGCACTATGTCAGACTGGAGACAATACACCACTTCCTGCAGGACATATAGCAGCTGATAAGTACTGGAGGACTGAAGATTTTTAATTAGAAATTACAAAATCAATATAACTTTCTGAAACCAGTTGATTTAAAAGATTTTTTTTTTTTTGGAGTACCCCTTTAAGAGTCTCCAGGGGTGTAAAACGCACAGCCCTCCAGCTGTTGCAAAACTACAAATCCCATCATGCCTGGACAGCCAAAGCTTTAGCTTTGACTTTCCAGGCATGATGAAAATCGTAGTTTTCATCCTATGATGGGATAACCCCTTTAAGGATTGATTTAGAACCACAGATCTGGTCCTAAGAAAGGAATACTGGGACTGGGCTCTTACCTTGCCAGCAAGCACCGACCACCAGCTGAGTGTCCAGCTTTGTAGGATGGAGTGGGTAATCCTCAGTCACTGTGAATGGGTCGTATGATACACCATCAACATAGAGAGTGACGGTGGGGGAGTCAACTGTCAGGACGTAGTGATGCCATTCCTTGTCACAGGCCTGTAGATACAGAAACATGAGACATTTGTTTATTACTTAAAGCAATACTGTCACTACACCCCTACTCTATGTGCAATTCTCCGCACCATCCACGAGCTTATATGCTGTGCATTTCATATATACCTGTAATAAAACTTATTTGCATCTACTTTCTGCTCTAAAATCGCTTCATTTCATTGGTGGATGGTGTCAACTGGGGCCCAGATGCTGTGAACCCCGCCCAACAGACACTGTGAGTAAGGGGGGGGGGGGGTAAAGGGGGTTATAGGATCACTAAGCTGTCAGAACATGCTGAGAGTTGTAAGTTTGCAAAAGCTGGAGAGACACAGGCTGTGCACCAGTGATATCACATGCGTTATTTTACATACACATAAGCTAATGCTAAATAAAACACAAACATTAGAGAGAAAAAAAACTATGTCTCCAGCAATGCAAGAAAAACATCCTTCAGAGAAGAGAAAGTCAAAGTCAGGCTGGATGTGGCTCCCGCTCCATAGGGATACAGACATCAGGAAGGCAGGATGGCCTGTTATTTGGTTACACTGAGGACATGAAGTCTAGAACAGAATAAGCTGATCCTCCTATAGACCAAGGTCATATTGGCTTCTGGCAGCGGCTCCCCAGGGGCAGATAGAGTAACCCATCACTTAAGGGATACGGTAAAGCTAATATTAGAAGTGGCTGCATAATGCCATTCTATCCACCAAGAGGGAACCTGGGACAGGAAAGTCTTACAAAGGAAGAACATAATATTAGATGGTAACCCAGTAGGGACTCCTAAAGGCTCTTAAAGGGGAAATCTAAAAAGTTTTACCTTCTGACATTCATTTCTTTAGACCACCACTATTTCCAGGACATGCAGGATGGCAGTGGTCTCTAACACCTGTGACACTACAACTTCCAGCATGCTCTGTGTTGATAGCTGAAAGCATTAGATCTATTTACTGATGGGTCTGTCTGGTCAGCTAATACAGAACCAAGTGCGGTCACTGCCAGACACCATTGGTAGAGGTATGATAATCGGCTTGATTCGGCTGATTTTCGCTCCGTGTAATAAATACAATGATCATCGGCTGATCATTGATATAGGTTTGAACCTATAATTGTCGGCGCCGACAGCGAATCGCTACGTGTAATGGTGGCGCGGCCGGCGGCTGATGATATACATTACCTATCCAAGCTGCAGGGCTCCTCTTGCAGTCTTCTACCCGGGTCCCGCGCACTCCAGCTTCAGAGGGGCCTGTCTGAGCTGCCAGGCCGCTCAGCCAATCACAGGCCGGGACCACCGCGGCCAGTGATTGGCTGAGCGGCCTGTCAGCTGAGACAGGCCGCTCTGAAGTTGGAGCGTGCGGGACCCGGTGAGAAGCAGAGCGCAAGAGGAGCTCTGCAGCCATGACAAGGGCTGCAAGGACATCGGTAACGAGATCCCTGCAGCCCTTGTTAAACGATTATCGGGCTGTGTAATAGGCCCAGTAAACAAGCGCCGATCTAGCAGATTGGTGCTCGTTTACAGTTATTTTCGGGCTTTCATCAGCCCGTGTAATACTACCCTTAGTGTGTTTTTAAGGACTCATGTTCAGTGGAGTGGATGAACTCTCCTGGCATTTGACTCTCGGCATCCGGGGAGGTTAGATGCCTCCTTAGAGAATCCTAGAAAACACGGTTACAGCCATAGGCCATAGACTGTACACGTTTTCAAATCAAATGCCGAGCGTTTGGATTGTCCAACCCAAACAGTTCAGCGACTCCACAAAACATTAGTTACCAGGCCCTGACAGGTTAACCCATACATTACCAGTGACTGCAGCTACCTACACATAGAGCAGTGGTGTCACATTGTGATGGAGCGGCTCTGCAGGGGCTCGCTGCCTCTCTAAATATTGACAAAGAACCTCTTGAACTGACACAGAATTCCTGGTATTTCCACCCGGAGCAGCGCTCTGCAATCTGACATGAGGGCTTGTCTAGAAGTGTTTACTTGAAATGATGTTTGCTGCGCGGTAACATGCATCCCACACCGCCCACCGCAATATGTTACTACACAGCGCAAAATAAATCCCTATAATATAAGAGCTGCAGGAACCACCTCATATCTGGAGGATTCGCTGCCATACGAGACCTTAACGCTTGCTGATAAACATTGCTGCCCTGCATGCTGTCAGATTACCCCCCACAGGACTGGGAGTCACATAGCTATTATATTGTATCCTTGTGAGCCTGGACCGGTATATAACGCGCCCATTGACAGCCTTATACATGTACACGTGGCGACATCCACATAACCCCCATCTTAAGGATACGCACGGCAAAGCAGTAGACATAACATGACCCTCGTACCTGATCCAACTTCCAGTGGAACTCTGCGGGTTTATAGGACTTCTCTTCTGTGGGTTCTTGTCGGAACAGGAATCCCAGCTTGCAGTTGTGTATGTAGAGAGAGTAATGGTGCCGATTCATATCTAGAGAGGAAATAAGAGCCAATGGGTCAAACTGCAACGGATCTCTGAACACCGCCAGGGAAAAGAGCATATGGCACAGTGTGACCCGGTCACTCCTCAGGCCAGCTTTACTGCATTTACTAACTCACTATGGGCTGACCAGTCTGTGGACCAGAAAACTTTTGGTTATCAATAGCGCCATGGCTGTTTCATATAAAACCACCCTCATAGGAGCTTAGCCAAGACTTTAAAAGGGGGTAATACAGGTTCAGAAAAAGCACAGCTACTTTCTTGCAAAAACAGCACCACCCCTGTCCTCAAGATTTTGTGTGGTATTACAATTGAATGGAGCAATCACTAGAGCTGCAAAACCGCATGCAAACAAAGGAAAGGAGAGATGCCTTTTCTGGAATAAAGGGACCATGTTTTTCTAAGGCTGGATAACCCCTTTAGCGTTCACACGTACAGGATCCGCCGTAGATTTGATGGTGCAGATTTGATGGTGCAGATCCGCCGCAGATTTGATGCTGCAACTAAATGATTGAACACAGCATTAAATCTGTGCCATCTGCTGCGGATCAGCGGCATCAAAACTGCCGCGGATCTGCGCCATCAAAACGGCCGCGGATCTGCGCCATCAAAACTGCTGCGGATCTGCGCCATCAAAACTGCTGCGGATCTGCGCCATCAAAACTGCTGCGGATCTGCGCCATCAAATCTGCTGCGGATCTGCGCCATCAAATCTGCCGCGGATCTGCGCCATCAAAACTGCCGCGGATCTGCGCCATCAAAACTGCCGCGGATCTGCGCCATCAAAACTGCCGCGGATCTGCGCCATCAAAACTGCCGCGGATCTGCGCCATCAAAACTGCCGCGGATCTGCGCCATCAAAACTGCCGCGGATCTGCGCCATCAAAACTGCCGCGGATCTGCGCCATCAAATCTGCTGCAGATCCAACAAACTACATGGTCTGAATAATGCCCATAACTGCTTCTCTTAGGAACCACTTGGAGGATCTGACAGCTTGTTGAAGGTTTACAAAGCCAACCAGCAGTACTATGAATGCAGCTCTGGAGTACAACACATGACTATAGTAGAGTATTTAGAAAATATTAAGAGCCTGGAAACTTACATTTTATTGGTTACTTTTCAATAGGAGTTATAGGGGCGGAGAGAGCTATTCTAACCAGTTGGCAACAAAAATGAGTTTGCTAAGACCTGGTCTCATGCCGCTGATATCCACCAGAGGCGCAGAGCTTTATTTTTATTTAAAAAAAAGAAAAGAAAAAGAAAACATCTATTTCTAGAGGGCAGTGATACAGCCAGGTTACATTTCACTTCCCAAAGACAACAGGTCTCTGTGCTCCTCCATTACTGTTCTAGCTGATCAATGGCGTCTCTGTGCACCGCAGCAGCTCAGGTGGAAACCAAAGTGAAGAAATTGATTGGATTCTGCCTTACCCAAGCTTCTTAGTAAATGCACTCACAATATATTCTGGAGAGCCAAAGGTTGTAATTTACTTCTATTAAAAAAATATCCAGTCTTCCAGTACTTATCAGCTGCTGTATGTCCTGCAGGAAGTGGTGTATTGTTTCCAGTTTGGAGTGCAGGAGAGGTTTTCTGGTTCAATGTTTTTATTAGGTTTTTTAAGAACAAATTACAAAAGAGAAAATCTATAAGCACTGACTTTAGTGCCAACAGTATAGTTAACGTTTAGAAACAACAGGAATAACATTCGGTATATTATATAGATATAAAATTGTGGTAACATACAATCAGCATGGTAGAATGACATTAGGTGTAGCACCTCCTGAGAAAATACGTGTAAAGTATACTGGTTTGTCAGTAGAGATAATATACAAGGTAAAGAGAGAAAAATAATATATTATAATATAATGCACATTTCCTCAAAGCCCATATGTGAGCTGCTTATTGTGTGTGTGTACAGTATGATGATTGCGGAGAAAACAGTATTTTTATTCTTATTTTCTAACAAAAAAGGCCTGCGTGCTATATATGAGCAACTAAATAACCTGACGTCCTTTACAAAAATACCGCCCTTGTGTACTTGGGAGCGGGCGCTGGGCCGGCAATTTAGTGACAAAGATTGGCAAGCAGCCTTCTCTGTTATACATAAAACCTTCACATGTAGCACCCATATAGAATCTGCTAAAAAAAACCATCTTGCAATGGTACTACACACCCACAAAACTGTCTCATATCTACCCAGGAACATCAGACAAATGCTGGAGGAATTGTGGTGACCGCCGTACGCTCTTCCATCTACTTTGGCAGTGCCCTATAGTGAAACCGTATTGGAACTCATGTATTACAATCATTAATAGAGTACTACAGGTGCAGCTGCCCCTGGGGCCCCACATGATCCTTCTTTTCTTGGATACCCACTCTATTCCTCCCACAATCAGACCATTAGCTTGTCTACTATTCATACATGCAAAAATAGTGTTAGCCAGATACTGGAAAACTTGTAACCTCCCTCCGGAAAATGAGTATATAACTGCAGTAAACTCATCTTTCCATTTTGAAAAGGTTTTAGCATATGGCGCTGGCTCAACTCAACCTTTTCTACGCAAATGGGGTTTATGGATGGAATCATCATACTGTACACACACACAATATGCAGGAGAGGTTTTCTATGGGGAGTTGCTGCTGCTCTGGACAGTTCCTGACATGGACAGAGGTGGCAGCAGAGAGCACTGTGTCACACTGGAAAGAATACACCACTTTCTGCAAGACATACAGCAGCTGGTAAGTACTGGAAGACTGGAGATTTTTAAACAAAAGTAAATAACCAATTTTTGGCATTAATTGATTTGAAAGTGATTTTTTTTTTGCTGAACTCTCACTTTAATCGCTACCAGGGATGAGAAACCTTCCTTCCTCCAGCTGTTTCAAAACTACAATTCCAATTATGCCTGAACAGCCTTTGTGTCCTGGCATGATGGGAATTGTAGCTTTGCCACAGCTGGTGGGATGAAGGTTCTCCATCCCTGCATTAAGACATCTGATGCTACTGACATAAAGAACATCTATATAGTACATAATAGGGAGAGAAGCAGGTCCCATAGTCCGCTCCATCAATGACTGCACACATTATGACACACGGTATAAGAGGGGTCATTATACAGACCCAAAGTCAATAAGGGCGGCTGACAGATAGTTGCTGCATTGCAGTATCCAGCCCTCTGATGCTAGCAACTCGTCATGGAAACAGAAATCAATCTGTGCCATACGGCACATCAATATGCTGGAGCCTGGATAGATTTACAAAGGCGTCACTACATTATGTGGTTATCATAATGCAGCTTCCTACCTCATCAGAGATATGTGACGCTCAAGGACTTCAACTATTGTGGAACTACAAGATCCACTTTTGAAGTCAGAGGCTGCCTGGATGCTGAATTACTTATAGATTCTATGTGTACAGTCATGTGTTATGTGCGTCTTTGCTATAAACCTACCTGTCTTGTCAGAATTACACAGGATGGTCTCCTTGTCGCGTCCTCCTGGTCCGTGCCTCATCCACACAGATATGACAAATGGCTCTTTCAGGTCGGTAGTCACAATCCCATCAGGAATCTTGACGGCTTGTGTGCCATTGAACTCAAACACCTGATCGCTGTCATGGCCATTATCTGTGGACAGCCCCATGGTCCAGTTGGCGGTGGTGCTGGGAGGAGGCAGAAGCTCAGCGGTGCTGGAAGAGGCGCCTATAGTAACATACAATATAAGGACATGACTTCATGTAACATGCTATCATCATATAATCACTGTAAAAACTCTAAACATAAAGGAAATTGATAAAATTGTTACACTGATGGTATATTTTGGTATATTTTCAGAATAGGTTCCAATGTCTGATCGATCAGTCAGCTGATTGGCAGAATCTTGGCACTCGTATATACACAGTGAATGAGGTCGAAAGCCGCTGATTCCGTTCACTGCAAAATGGCCGTGCCGCGTTATTGCTGACAAGCTCCCATTGAAATGAATGAGAGCTGAGCTGCAGCAGACCGGCATGGCCAATGCACAATGAACTAAACCATCTGCTTCTGGCCCTGTTCAAGATGTATATGCCCTAGCCATGGTTTTGTTGATTGGCAAGACTGCTGGGTGACGAATGGCCAATCCTAGGGATTGCCCATCAATATAAATGCCCATTGCTAATGCTAGTTATCCAATAGCCTAAAATCCAAATAAAGCAGCTTGTGGCTCTCACCGCACAGCCTGTGAATGGACTTCTCAGAATAGGTATCGCGATCACACCCCTTGCCGATGTGACTGGTTTCCAGTTGTACTGTGGCCTGAATGGAGGTAATGGGCTCATCGCACGTCTCCAGATGCATTCCAGGGAACAGCGCCAAAGATCCAGTGCCAGGCTCGTACTCTATCCTCTTACTCCAACCTATAAGGGAAATGCAGACGGTACTGAGCATCACTCCCTGCTTCTCATAATATGCCCATTGCACCAAATTTTACTTTACTTTTAACGTCAAACCCTGCTCAAAGCTAAGAAGCAGAGATGCCAGCTATGACTTACAAATGACCCACCTTGCCAACTTGCTTTACATGTTGGTTTAATGTTGATCTTGACCAATATGTCCTCACTGGCCCTCTTCTTGCCGCAGTCATAGGCGGTGACTGTGAGCTTATACTGGCGATCTTTTCCATAATTCAGCTTCTCTGTGTTCTTGATGTAACCTGCGGCAGAACAGGTCACGAGGCGTTACTGTAAACGTATAGTGTCACAATAATGGGAAAAATAACATGGTTGGCACCGGAGAAGTTCCTATCCTTATGGGTGAGACAATTCCACGTAAGCAGGAAACCACCCCCATGATCATGGGAGGCCATGTCTGAACACTATACCAGATCTATCAGCTCCTATCTGCTATAAATGCCCCCTGTTAATAAGTTAACCAATAGAGATTGGAGGTCGATCAGCTCTGATCTGCAAGGAGATCTTCCAGTAAGGCCTTCCCACCACAGGGGAAGCGCAGTATTACACAGAATCCTTTCATAAGGATGGGTGGTCTGTGTACGGCAGGACAGGGCAAGTTATGAAGACACGTTCTATAACAGCAATCCTCTCCATTAACAGGATACACCAATAAAGATAGACAACCCCTTTAATGTATGTGACCGTGTAAACATTCCCTATTGGAATCTGTATAATAACACAGACTAATGGGAGTGACACCCCGTGACTGTTGCCAAGCAACTACATCACCAATCTACAATCTGACAGTCTGGTTGCTAGGTGGGCATCGCTTAACAACCGGTCTCAGTTCCTAGGAAACCTTCTCCCTAGTAACCAGTCCAATAAATCAAGCAGGCAACTCCAGGCTCAGTTGCTAGGCAGCCCATTGCCTAGAGACAAGTCTCTTATTTAAATTGGTCAGAGTAAAAAGTGACATCGATTAGCCAAAGAGCAGGAGAAGGTCCGCTCGTTGGTCGATTGGATCTTTTGAGTGGCCGTAAAATTCATTGGTATAGGACCGCACATCTCTCTATGTAAACAGGAAACGTACTACAAATAACAATGAATGTAAATGGCCACATGAACAACACAGCAATTGTTTGTGTGGCCCGGCTAAGTAATTTCTCATGTCTTGTACAGGCACCGCAGCGAGATCTTGCCGGTTGGTGCCCATTTGCAGCAGCGGATACAGTTGTGGTGATGGGGACCTTACCGTCTTTGTCGATAGTGAAGGGGACATCAGGAGTCACAATTTCATAGCTGCAGATCTGGCTGAACTGTGGGGAGCAGTCGGCATCCACAGCTTCCACCTTCAGGATATTGTCGTACTTCTTTCCCTCGATGACCGTGGCTTTGTAGGACTTCTCCTTGAACACTGGAGCGTATTCGTTCACGTCATTCACCTGGATGTGCACGGTTGCCCTGCAGCGAGGTAATAACATAATTGAGGTTAGATCAGCTGCGATGGAACTTAATGCAGGACGCCTAATAACTGGAAAAAGGAGCCTCGGGGGAGCGGGAGCCACATAGGGACTGATCCTCTGTTACACGAAACCTCAGGACCAAGACTCTACAATGCGACTGTGAAGGAGCAGTAACACCAGGGCGCACATTTATCTTACACCAATAACAGGGCAAGCAATATAACATAGGGTAAGAGCCCTGTTTTTGTGACTGGTGGGAGTCCCAGTGCTCAGACCCATAGCCTTTAATTTAAGGATAACCACTTTAAAGGGGTATTCCCCTTAAAGATAACTTCCGATATGTTGCTGCCCATGGTGAGACTAACAATTCCTTCCATACTTGTTATACTCTATCCAGTCTCCTTCCCCCCATTCTGAGCTGCTGCTTTCTGCTTAAGACACAAAAATTAGTGTGTGAGCCTCTCTCTCTGTCTAACCCTCCTCCTCCCTTGTTTATATCAGCTGTCTCAGAAGGAAGAGGGGAGGAGGGGGAGACAGAGGAAAAACTTCACACACAGATTTTTGTGTCTTAAGCAGAAAGCAGCAGCTCAGAATTGGGGTAGGAATTGGAAGGAATTGTTTGTCTCACCATGGGCAGCAACATATCAAAAGTTATGTTTTAGTGGAATACCCCTTTAAAATGGCTTGTAAATCGAAGGCAAAGATAGAAATTATATTGGATTTGAAGACACTGGATTGACAAGACAGCTCTTACATTACGGATAGGGAACCATCGCCCTTCAGTTGTTGCAAAACTACAATTCCCATCATGCCTGCAAAGCCAAAGCTTTATCCTTACATCAATGAGCGAACCTGTCACAGTGCAGACAGACATGTGATTCTGCTGCCGGCAACTGAAGTGAGCAAAATCTAGGCAGAATCGTGTAGTAAATTATGTACATAAATTACTTTACAAGCTTCAGAAAACGACCTCTAAAACATTGATGACGGACGGAGGTTCCACAGCGGTTGCTGACTGTCGGCATCATGCCCCGCATTAAATATGCATGGCCATTTTATTTTACAGTAAGGGATGGGGTCACGATGATGACCCTTTAATGATACAGACAGGCGGCTAGAAAGTGAACTGTCTCTGTCTATGTGTTTCTGCAGAGATGGGGAACCTTCAGCCCTCCAGCTGTTGTAAAACTACAATTCCCATCATGTCTGGACAGCCAAAGCTAAAGCTTTGGCTGTCCAGGCATGATGGGAATTGTAGTTTTGCAACAGCTGGAGAGACGAAGGTTGCCCATCCCTGGGGACCCCATTAAAGTCAATGGGGTTCACTAAGTGTCTGACATCGAGGTCTGTAAATATCGTTAATTTGCTCCTACGAAGCGACTGTGATGGAAATCCTTAAAATCTCCCTCATGAAAATATACCTTTAACACATTAAGAAGAAAATGTCCAAACAGAATGCTACATTGTAAGCTTATTAACATACATAAAGATACAAAGAAGGCAATATGTCGATGTAACAAGCATGATAAAGAGGGTTGCAATGTTGGCCTTGTGTTTTTGGATTAATAAGATCACAGATTAGGATTCAAGCAGATGCTGTATGTACCTTTTATTCATCATATATCCAGGTAGACTGCATTAAAAGGGGAACTCAGGTGCAATTGTCTTTCAAATCAGCTGGTGTCAGAGTTATATAGATTTGTAATTTAATTCTATTTTAAAATCTCCAGTCTTCCAGTACTTATCAGCTCCTGTTTGTCCTGCAGGAAGTGGTGTATTCTCTCCAGTGTGACACAGTGCTCTCTGCTGCCACCTCTGTCCATGTCAGGAACTGTCCAGAGCAGCAGCAACTCCCCATAGAAAACCTCTCCTGCACTGCAAACTGGAAATAATACACCACTTCCTGCAGGACATACAGCAGCTGATAAGAACTGGAAGACTGGATTTTTTTAATAGAAGTAAATTACAACCTTTGGCCCTTCAGCATATATTGTGAGAATCAATTTCTTCACTTTGGTTTCCACCTGAGCTGCTGCCGTGCACAGAGACGCCATTGATCAGCTAGAACAGTAAATGACGCCCCTTGAGAAAGCGAAAGAGCGCGAAACGTGCGTCTGGGTTAGTGACACTACAGCCACCATGGGTAGGCATATGTTTGATTTAGAGCTTATAGTAGCAACAGGTGATGCATATTGATGCGTAGGGCACCTAGGAGGCCATGCGGATACACTGCATGTTTATGAATAGTGATTCCAATGCTTACTATTATGTGTATATATTAATATGAGATGTTAAATACTGTGGATTTGGGCTGTCATTTTTTACTGGATCCTTTTTGCACTATACTTATTTATGTTGTAGATTTTATAATCATGATAATAAAAATTGTTAAAACTATAGCCTTGCGGTGTATGAATTATAGTGTATAGGGGCTATAATTAAAGTATGGTATTGTGGACTAAAATATAAAGGGAAATTAACTCTGATATGTATATATTTAGAGTGTCCATTGGAACTATTGTGTATAAAATGTCAGGAACTGTCCAGAGCAGGAGAGAATTTCTATGGGGATTTACTGCTGCTCTGGACAGTTACTGACATGGACAGAGGTGGCAGCAGAGAGCACTGTGTCACACTGGAGAGAATACACCACTTCCTGCAGGACATACAGCAGTAGATAACTACTGAATACTGGAGATTTTTAAACAGGAGCACATTACAAGTCTATATAATTTTCTGACACCAGCTGATCTGAAAAAACAAAAACAAAAAACATTCACCAGAGTTCCCCTTTAAAGGAGAAGTCCGGCGAAAATTTTTATTAAAGTATTGTATTGCCCCCCAAAAGTTATACAAATCACCAATATACACTTATTACGGGAAATGCTTATAAAAGTTCTTTTTTCCCTGCACTTACTTCTACATCAAGGTATCACTTCCTGGATAACATGATGATGTTACTTCCTGGATAAAATGGTGATGTCACGACCCGACTCCCAGAGCTGTGCGGGCTGTGGCTGCTGGAGAGGATGATGGTAGGGGGACACTGAGGGACACAGGGCACTGGAGGGACACTGAGCATCTCTCTGCCATCATCCTCTTCAGCAGCCACAGCCCGCACAGCTCTGGGAGTCGGGTCGTGACATCACCATTTTATCCAGGAAGTGAAGCCTTGATGCAGTATTAAATGCAGGGAAAAAAGAACTTTATAAGCATTTCCCATAATAAGTGTATATTGGTGATTTGTATAACTTTTGGGGGGCAATACATTCCTTCATAAAAATTTTTGCTGGACATCTCCTTTAAGAAATTATCAGTTACCCAGCATGCATCCCAGTAACATAACAAGCTCTGAACACGGCGATGGTTGACATCTCTCTTTCTCTATACAATATGTCACAGTGAAGTGTAAAAAATTTTAATTGGTGGAGGTCCAAGTGCAGAGACTCCCATGAGCAGGAGGAGAGGGGAGAAGCGTACGCTTAATATACACATGTGGGAAACTTATGACCTATCCATGGGATGAGCTGTAAGTGTCCCCTAGATACAGGTCCCATCTGATCCCATCAGATCAAGGACGTCTGAGGCCCCCTGCAGTCTGTCCACCATCGCTGGCTGTAGGACAAATGAAAAGTTTGACTTTCTTTCCTTATAGGGGTATTCTCACCTCGATCCATATGGCATAACAGGCTAATGGCTAATAGGACATAACATCCCTTTAATCCCATTGGCGTTCTTACTTGTGGGATTTCTTTGCGTTGGAGCCGTCTGGTCCTTTGCCGCAGTCGTAGGCTTGAATAGTAAAAGTGTAGTCTTTCTGCAGTTCACAATCCAGCTTCTCAGTGGAGCGAATGACTCCCTCGCCCGTGGACTTGTCCACCACCATGGCCTCGAACGGAACATCTTGGTCATGAATCTTAAAGCCGCAGATCTCCCCTGAAAACGTCATGAACAAAAGAAAGAAGAAAACAATAGTTACTATCAGAAACTGGCTACGCTTAACCCTTTCACTGCCCAAATCTGTCAAGCCCATAAACAGGAGCAAGCGGGCAGAAAAAGGGTTAATGTCGTGCACACAACAGGGTGAGAAATATCAACGGAGGATATTGAAACATAATCAAAAGAAAGAAATAAAATATGACGAGTCGGCAGCCAGGGGGGGGGGGGGGGGGGGGGGTTGTGAGGGTCTGTGGACAAGGCAGAAGCACTGTGCTTTATAGATGGGGTGAGTCCGGGGACTGCAGGTGCCTGCCTCACAAGCAAGATCAGTCTCTGGCATCCATTCATGCAGGATAGAGAGAAAAATAAAAGATATATATATGTAGACAGGCATTTCACAGGAGAACTCGAGATTTACACTAAAAAAAAAAAAAATACAACAAAAAAGAAAAGGAAGAAAAAAAAAAAAAAAGAGAGAAACTAATAGAAGGGCATGCAGCCGAGGCGGCTGGTGCTGATGCCAGGGAGCCGGGCAATGTTAGAGGTTATAAAGCAGAGCTGGGTGAGAGATGGAGAAAGCTTCAGCTCCGGCACCACTCAATGGTGGATACTTCATTACCAATAAGATTGGTTTCATGGGTCGGGATAAAAAAGACAAGTAAGTCAATCAGATTAAGTCTTCCTGTGCAATGAACCTGGCTAAAATTAGGGAATCAAGTGCAAAAAAATTCATGGGAGGAAAACAGAAATATCCGCCAGCTCAGACATCCATGTCAGGAGTGGTGTATGTGCGGCTGAGGAATACACCTAGAAATAGGGATTTATATAGGGATGTATATACGAGAGGGAGCGTGCAGATAGACTGTGTGTCTGAGCGTCACCTCTATGGAAATGTATAACAGATGGCGCCTCTGTGTGTATATGAGCAGCTCACATACAAGAGACAGCAGCTGTCTGGGTGTAGTGGCACTGCAAGTCTCAGCAAGGATTGGGTGGACTCATCCTGCAGAAGTGATGGACGCTGATCTATGCCTGGATCTCATCTACATGGAGGACATGCTGTGTGAGCTGGAGCGCTGATACACGAATGGCTTCTAGATATTCATAGATTCTGGTTGATCTTATAAACTAAGCAGATTAAGACATCACGATGACAACCTATTATATGGCGTCTAAGCTTCACTATGGACGATGTAATAAGACTGGATAGAAGATGATACACTGCAGAGAGGAAAGAGTGTATATATAGATAGATATAGCTGTGCTTCTCATACTGGGGCAGTATACATGTATATATAGATAGAAATAGCTGTGCTTCTCATACTGGGGCAGTATACATGTATATATAGATAAATATAGCTGTGCTTCTCATACTGGTGCAGTATATACATGTATATATAGAGGGATGGGCTGTGCTTCTCATACTGGGGCAGTATACATGTATATATAGAGGGATAGGCTGTGCTCCTCATACTGGTGCAGTATACATGTATATATAGAGGGATGGGCTGTGCTTCTCATACTGGTGCAGTATACAAGTATATATAGAGGGATGGGCTGTGCTTCTCATACTGGGGCAGTATACATGTATATATAGAGGGATGGGCTGTGCTCCTCATACTGGTGCAGTATACATGTATATATAGAGGGATGGGCTGTTCTCCTGATACTGGTGCAGTATATATGTATATATAGAGGGATGGGCTGTGCTCCTCATACTGGTGCAGTATATACATGTATGTATAGAGAGATGGGCTGTGCTCCTCATACTGGCGCAGTATACATGTATATATAGAGGGATGGGCTGTGCTCCTCATACTGGTGCAGTATATACATGTATATATAGAGGGATGGGCTGTGCTCCTCATACTGGTGCAGTATATACATGTATATATAGAGGGATGGGCTGTGCTCCTCATACTGGTGCAGTATACATGTATATATAGAGGGATGGGCTGTGCTCCTCATACTGGTGCAGTATACATGTATATATAGAGGGATGGGCTGTGCTCCTCATACTGGTGCAGTATACATGTATATATAGAGGGATGGGCTGTGCTCCTCATACTGGTGCAGTATATACATGTATATATAGAGGGATGGGCTGTGCTCCATATACTGGTGCAGTATACATGTATATATAGAGGGATGGGCTGTGCTCCTCATACTGGTGCAGTATACATGTATATATAGAGGGATTGGCTGTGCTCCTCATACTGGTGCAGTATACATGTATATATAGAGGGATGGGCTGTGCTCCTCATACTGGTGCAGTATACATGTATATATAGAGGGATGGGCTGTGCTCCTGATACTGGTGCAGTATACATGTATATATAGAGGGATGGGCTGTGCTCCTCATACTGGTGCAGTATATACATGTATATATAGAGGGATGGGCTGTGCTCATACTGGTGAGGTATACATGTATATATAGAGGGATGGGCTGTTCTCCTGATACTGGTGCAGTATACATGTATATATAGAGGGATGGGCTGTTCTCCTGATACTGGTGCAGTATACATGTATAGAGAGAGGGATGGGCTGTACTCATACTGGTGCAGTATACATGTATATATAGAGGGATAGGCTGTGCTCCTCATACTGGTGCAGTATATACATGTATATATAGAGGGATAGGCTGTGCTCCTGATACTGGTGCAGTATATACATGTATATATAGAGGGATGGGCTGTGCTCCTCATACTGGTGCAGTATATACATGTATATATAGAGGGATGGGCTGTGCTCCTCATACTGGTGCAGTATACATGTATAGAGAGATGGGCTGTGCTCCTGATACTGGTGCAGTATACATGTATATATATATAGAGGGATGGGCTGTGCTCCTCATACTGGTGCAGTATACATGTATATATAGAGGGATGGGCTGTGCTCCTCATACTGGTGCAGTATATACATGTATATATAGAGGGATGGGCTGTGCTTCTCATACTGGTGCAGTATACATGTATATATAGAGGGATGGGCTGTGCTCCTCATACTGGTGCAGTATACATGTATATATAGAGGGATGGGCTGTGCTTCTCATACTGGTGCAGTATACATGTATATATAGAGGGATGGGCTGTTCTCCTGATACTGGTGCAGTATATATGTATATATAGAGGGATGGGCTGTGCTCCTCATACTGGTGCAGTATATACATGTATATATAGAGGGATGGGCTGTGCTCCTCATACTGGTGCAGTATACATGTATATATAGAGGGATGGGCTGTGCTCATGATACTGGTGCAGTATACATGTATATATATATATATAGGGATTATATATAGGGATGGGCTGTGCTCCTCATACGGGTGCAGTATACATGTATATATAGAGGGATGGGCTGTGCTCCTCATACTGGTGCAGTATATACATGTATATAGAGGGATGGGCTGTGCTTCTGATACTGGTGCAGTATACATGTATATATAGATGGATGGGCTGTGCTCCTCATACTGGTGCAGTATACATGTATATATAGAGGGATGGGCTGTGCTCCTCATACTGGTGCAGTATACATGTATATATAGAGGGATGGGCTGTGCTCCCAATACTGGTGCAGTATACATGTATATATAGAGGGATGGGCTGTGCTCCTCATACTGGCGCAGTATACATGTATATATAGAGGGATGGGCTGTGCTTCTCATACTGGTGCAGTATACATGTATATATAGAGGGATGGGCTGTGCTCCCAATACTGGTGCAGTATACATGTATATATAGAGGGATGGGCTGTGCTCCTCATACTGGCGCAGTATACATGTATATATAGAGGGATAGGCTGTGCTCCTGATACTGGTGCATTATATACATGTATATATAGAGGGATTGGCTGTGCTCCTCATACTGGTGCAGTATACATGTATATATAGAGGGATGGGCTGTGCTCCCAATACTGGTGCAGTATACATGTATATATAGAGGGATGGGCTGTGCTCCTCATACTGGCGCAGTATACATGTATATATAGAGGGATAGGCTGTGCTCCTGATACTGGTGCATTATATACATGTATATATAGAGGGATTGGCTGTGCTCCTCATACTGGTGCAGTATACATGTATATATAGAGGGATGGGCTGTGCTCCTCATAATGGTGCAGTATACATGTATATATAGAGGGATGGGCTGTGCTCCTCATACTGGTGCAGTATACATGTATATATAGAGGGATGGGCTGTGCTCCTCATACTGGTGCAGTATATACATGTATATATATATAGAGGGATGGGCTGTGCTCCTCACACTGGTGCAGTATACATGTATATATAGAGGGATGGGCTGTGCTTATACTGGTGCAGTATACATGTATATATAGAGGGATGGGCTGTGCTCCTGATACTGGTGCAGTATACATGTATATATAGAGGGATGGGCTGTGCTCCTGATACTGGTGCAGTATACATGTATATATAGAGGGATGGGCTGTGCTCCTCATACTGGTGCAGTATACATGTATATATAGAGGGATGGGCTGTGCTCCTCATACTGGTGCAGTATACATGTATATATAGAGGGATGGGCTGTGCTCTTCATACTGGTGCAGTATACATGTATATATAGAGGGATGAGCTGTGCTCCTCATACTGGCGCAGTATACATTTATATATAGAGGGATGGGCTGTGCTCCTCATACTGGTGCAGTATACATGTATATATAGAGGGATGGGCTGTGCTCCTCATACTGGTGCAGTATACATGTATATATATAGAGGGATGGGCTGTGCACTTCATACTGGTGCAGTATACATGTATATATATAGAGGGATGGGCTGTGCTCTTCATACTGGTGCAGTATACATGTATATATAGAGGGATGAGCTGTGCTCCTCATACTGGCGCAGTATACATGTATATATAGAGGGATGGGCTGTGCTTCTCATACTGGGGCAGTATACATGTATATATAGAGGGATGAGCTGTGCTCCTCATACTGGCGCAGTATACATTTATATATAGAGGGATGGGCTGTGCTCCTCATACTGGTGCAGTATACATGTATATATAGAAGGATGAGCTGTGCTCCTGATACTGGTGCATTATACATGTATATATAGAGGGATGGGCTGTGCTCCTGATACTGGTGCAGTATACATGTATATATATATATATATATATAGAGGAATGGGCTGTGCTCCTGATACTGGTGCAGTATACATGTATATATAGAGGGATGGGCTGTGCTCCTCATACTGGTGCAGTATACATGTATATATAGAGGGATGGGCTGTGCTCCTCATACTGGTGCAGTATACATGTATATATAGAGGGATGGGCTGTGCTCCTCATACTGGTGCAGTATACATGTATATATAGAGGGATGGGCTGTTCTCCTGATACTGGTGCAGTATATATGTATATATAGAGGGATGGGCTGTGCTCCTCATACTGGGGCAGTATACATGTATATATAGAGGGATGGGCTGTGCTCCTGATACTGGTGCAGTATACATGTATATATAGAGGGATGGGCTGTGCTCCTCATACTGGTGCAGTATATACATGTATATATAGAGGGATGGGCTGTGCTCCTGATACTGGTGCAGTATACATGTATATATAGAGGGATGGGCTGTGCTCCTCATAATGGTGCAGTATACATGTATATATAGAGGGATGGGCTGTGCTCCTCATACTGGCGCAGTATATACATGTATATATAGAGGGATGGGCTGTGCTCCTCATACTGGTGCAGTATACATGTATATATAGAGGGATGGGCTGTGCTCCTCATACTGGTGCAGTATATACATGTATATATAGAGGGATGGGCTGTGCTCCTGATACTGGTGCAGTATACATGTATATATAGAGGGATGGGCTGTGCTCCTCATAATGGTGCAGTATACATGTATATATAGAGGGATGGGCTGTGCTCCTCATACTGGTGCAGTATACATGTATATATAGAGGGATGGGCTGTGCTCCTGATACTGGTGCAGTATACATGTATATATAGAGGGATGGGCTGTGCTCCTCATACTGGTGCAGTATACATGTATATATAGAGGGATGGGCTGTGCTCCTGATACTGGTGCAGTATACATGTATATATAGAGGGATGGGCTGTGCTCCTCATACTGGTGCAGTATATACATGTATATATAGAGGGATGGGCTGTGCTCCTGATACTGGTGCAGTATACATGTATATATAGAGGGATGGGCTGTGCTCCTCATAATGGTGCAGTATACATGTATATATAGAGGGATGGGCTGTGCTCCTCATACTGGTGCAGTATACATGTATATATAGAGGGATGGGCTGTGCTCCTGATACTGGTGCAGTATATATGTATATATAGAGGGATGGGCTGTGCTCCTCATACTGGTGCAGTATACATGTATAGAGGGATGGGCTGTGCTCCTCATACTGGTGCAGTATATACATGTATATATAGAGGGATGGGCTGTGCTCCTGATACTGGTGCAGTATACATGTATATATATAGGGATGGGCTGTGCTCCTCATAATGGTGCAGTATACATGTATATATAGAGGGATGGAATATATATAGATAGATTGGTACAATAACCATTATAACAGACAGAGTGATGTTATAATCGGCAGAATTTCCCTTTTCTTTCCTGATGTGGATGTCTGACGCTCGATATTTCTAACCAATGGGGGGGTCACATAGCAATTCAGTTTGAGTTTAAAATAAAAAATTTAAATGTAACAAAAAAAATTATAAAACAAAAACAGTCAAAACAGAAGATCTTAAAAAGGGATCAGAGTATCTTCTGTTTAACCCCTTCAGAGCCAGTGCGCAGCAGCAATTCACACACTGCGCACTGGATGGCGCTGAAGGAGTCAAGGGCTGATTCCCCATTTTCAGAACCAAAAAAGTTAGTGGGTTAATAAGTCATAAGAGGATAGAAAGAACCCTTTATCACCTTCTTTGGTGACTGTCACCTCAAAACTCTCTAAAGGGAGAAAAGATAAACCTGTGTCAGTAAATGGGGAGAGAAGGGACGGTCAGAGAGAGACACACACACACAACCCAAGCCCCCATATCCAGCCAGTATACCTGCCGTATCCTCTGCTGCTGCTGAATAAGGCTGAAGGGAGAAAAAGAAACACACAACCTCTCATGTAGACAATGAGCGCTGCAAAGTAACGTCCCTGCCATACGGTGTTGGAGGAAGCATCACATGCCATGGCAGAAGGGGTTAAAGTGCCCTTGTCACCTGTACATTATGTTATCGGAAAATCCCTTTAAATGGTAATAATTCTGGCTGCTTACAGAAACCACAGGAAGCTTACTGCATGAATGAGGCACTGTATGGTAAAGATTGCATATCTGTCTTCAGTGGGCTCCCCCTAGTGGTGGATGCAGGCAGGCAGAATTTTACTGGAAAAACAAAAAAACTTAAATATATATATGTTAATAATAATAGTCCTGACACTAAATCTGGCCATACACATTAGACAAGTGCTGCTTGGACCATATGGATATGTAATATCTTGATAAGTAAGGATTGGGCACGTTCCTGACCGCTATGTTCTTGCCGAGATAAGCGGCCAGACCAGGTGTCTGGCAGCGCTAACCCCCTCATGAAGAGTACATGCATCTTATGTGTACGGCCAGCTTTACATTTCATGTGGGTTATAGGACAAAACCATCTGGAGAAGCCCATAGGCCGACATAAGACTGATGCCCAAAGCCACTCATATCGACGAACAGACCTGGACTTGCGGTGACAGGGGAACTTTAGAAACCAAACAAAAACAATGAGAATGAGAAGCGACCCTTGTTTTCTGCATAACCCATAGATGACATTTATTATTGTTATTACAATAAGGCTGGAGGTCAGACCGAAGCGTTACATAGAACAATGCAGAACACTCTAGAACAGACAGTGCATTGGTTTAGTATATAGAACCTTCTAGGCATTTCATGGGCTACAATAATAAACCATTCACGTGTACCTGTGGAGAGAGGTGCAGTGCTTTGTCCTATTCACATCTGCAGAACAAACATGTAACCCTTCAGGGGCAAGAGGTTAATCTGCGCTTCCTGTGACCCTCTGAGCGAGCGGGACCCGCTTACTGGTGAACAAATAGGTCCTGTATGTGTCAGCTGGAGTTCGAGGGGATGTAGGGCAGAGCTCTGTATCCCCCACCACCAGCACGCCAACCCCTGCGTGTCCAGCAAAGGGCTAAACTAACACTCATGGCAAAAAAGCTTATAATATCGTGTTTTCCGATTCTTAGTAAAGACAAGTCAAAACTTTCCTAAGTGCCCTATTACACGGAACGATAATCGGTTGAATCGGCTCTATCTGGCCAATTATTCTTCCGTGTAATAAACATAACGATCATCGGCTGATCGTTGATTAAAGTTTGGACCTATAATTGTCGAGCGCCGACTGATGTCGCTACGTGTAATAGCGGTGCGCGGTGCAGCTGACGATTTGCAAAGCGCATACATAACCTGTCCATGGTCCAGGGCTTCCCTTGCGGTCCTCTTCTCCTTGGATCTCGCACGCTGCAGCTTCAGAGCTGACAGTTGGCTCAGCCGATCACTGGCCAGGACCAGCATGGCCAGTGATTGGCTGAGTGGCCTGTCAGCTGAGAAAGGCCGCTCTGAAGCTAGAACGCGTGGGACCAAGGAAGAAGCAGAGGGCAGGAGGAGCCCTGGACCATGAACAGGTAATGCATTCAGTTTAAGCAAGGTCTGCAAGGACATCTGTAACGATGTCCATGTAGCCTTTGCTAAACGATTATCGGGCCGTGTAATAGGTCCAGTAAACAAGCGCCAATCTAGCAGATGGGCGCTCGTTTACAATTATCGGGCCGTGTAAGGGTGCGTTTACACAGCTTCAGGCCCATTATAGTAAACAGTGGATTCATTGGCTCCCAGTATACAGGGAGACACAACAGAACAGGCCACCCTTCAGGCTTACATACACCACCAAGCTTTGTGTGGCATAAAATGTTTGTTTTAGTGACGGCAGCGGCGCTCTCGTACAGGATAAGGCAGGCGGTGACGCTTTCGGAGGACTCCACCAAACCCCTCGCAGGATTCCCCCATAATTGCAGGCTCTCCCATGATAAAGCCTCTCCAGCTTTATACTGGGGATGAGTAAGCTCTGAGCTCATTCAGCCATCGGCTTTGTGTACGGTAACGCTAATAAAGCGCAGCCTCCTGTTACGGCGTGCAGAGATGTTCCACCGCCGCTCACCTCGATATACATGTATGAGCAGCTAACAGCATTTGGCAGCTGCCTGCTATAAAAAAATGGTACTGTCTTGAGTAATTACCGTCTGCAGCTGAGTCCCGAGTGATACAACTTTATTAGAAGTGATGGCCGGGTTCACAGAGGCGCTCAGCTCATACTGAACCAAGCGTGACCACTGCAATCTCCTGGAGGTCTCTGGATCCCTTACACAGGGCTCAACATAAGATGTCAGATTTAAAGGGGCCAAACAAAGACGCTCCTATGCAGCAAGAAGCCTATCATCCCACCAGGGTTGTTTGGTTACATAGAAACGATGCCTGTCCGGTCTCTTCTCGAGCTCTGGGGGGGGTCACATCCGGTCTTGCATCCCCCTCAGCCCATTGGTGGACGCTGGTAAGGCATCCCAGGGGGTCAAGAACAAGACAGGTTACCCATAAGCCTTAGTAATCTCCTTGAAGGTGCAGGAAAGGGAAGGGTTGTGCAATAGGCCGCATCCTTGTGCACTCTTATGCATTTGGATAATAGAGAACTGAAGCTTTGGCTGTCCAGGCTTGCTGGGAATTGTAGTTTTGCAACAGCTGGAAGGGCTGCGTTTGACACCCCTGACGTAACATCCCTGACATGTGACAGACATGTGACCCCTTTACGGCTTCTTACTAGGATACATAAAATGTGCTTAATGCGAGAACAACCCCGACCAGATGTTCCAGATCCTGCGACGGCTATTCCATTGTAGCACAGAGAAATCGGCGTGAAGAGAGACAAGACAAGGCTTTCTCCTAACAAGCGGCCGATCCTGTAACACGGCCTTGTATGGAGAAGCCGCAATCTGCCGGTGGGTTTTTATCTGCTCCCAGGAGAGACCCCCGACAAAAGGGAGGAGGGTGGTGGGCGCATGTATCTGTGCCATGAAGAGAGCGGCCTGACACAGGAGGGAAGAGCAGGAGCCATGACCTCATTGTGCGGATGATAATACGCGGGGGCGAGCCGCCATTATTAGCAAAGTAAATAAAAGCCAGACACAGGGGTGGGTGGGGGTCCTGACGGTCCCTCCGAGACTCGAGTGCTACTGAAACAAGTATGTACGTGCCAATAACGTCTGCGCCCTCCACGCCTGCTGGTTATTAACCCTTTATGCTTAATTATTCCCGAGATAAAAGTACAAAATGCTGAATATACAGTATGGTGGAGGTGAGAACAATGGAGAAGAGGACTGCTGCACAACAATGGAGAAGAGGACTGCTGCACAACAATGGAGAAGAGGACTGCTGCACAACAATGGAGAAGAGGACTGCTGCACAACAATGGAGGAGAAAACTGCTGTACAACAATGGAGGAGAGGACTGTTACACAACAATGGAGGAGAGGACTGCTACACAACAATGGAGGAGAAAACTGCTGTTCAACAATGGGGGAGAAAACTGCTGTACAACAATGGAGGAGAGGACTGCTGTGCAACAATGGAGGAGAGACCCGCTGCACAGCAATGGAGAGGACTGTAGCAAAACAGTATGTAACAATGGAGAAGAGCAAAATCAGCTAGAAATGCTACTTCTGCCAATAATCGACCCATAAAAAAGTAACATCAGCCGAGAAGCATGAAAACAACTGATCCTCAGCTGATCGTATCTTTTGTGCGGCCCCCAGGTGTCACATGTGCGGACCCCATACACAGCAAGCTGCCATGTCCTGTGTCATCTGGCACCTTTCTATATTAACCAGTGGGATGTTTTTCAGCAGTTTTCTCTACAGCAGCTCTTCTATGGGTTCGAGACTGACCTTAGGCCCCCATGGCCCTATCCCTGGTTATACTAAAAGAATAACTCTTGTTTTATTAAAATCAGTTTGGAAAAGAAAAAAATAAAGATAAAACCCATTGGTAAAGGCTTCCCCTATATGACCTGTAAGTTTTCTATGTGCACAAGGATAAGTCCCATCCCCACCTGCCGCTCACTGCGGTCAAACCTCTACTGAACCTTTAGGGAGGGAGGGGGGGGGGGGGGAAACACAGTCAGCACTGAAAGGAAAAAATGTCAAATCATACAAAAGCGGAAAACATAAATTGTTGAAATAAAGCGTCTGGGATGGCTGAGCTGTAAAAGACTCCGAAAGGGGGAAGAAGAAAAAGAGCAAAGCGATAACAAAAGTTGCACCATTTATAAAGTGCTGAATGTATTCCCGATGCCGGGTTTTCACTCGCGGCTCACAACACCAACAAAGAGCATAATAATG
Source organism: Dendropsophus ebraccatus (assembly GCF_027789765.1). Lineage (NCBI taxonomy): Eukaryota > Metazoa > Chordata > Amphibia > Anura > Hylidae > Dendropsophus > Dendropsophus ebraccatus. The sequence goes on from NC_091465.1 coordinate 9,853,448, forward strand.
TAAAGGAGGAGATGGTGGAATGAGGCGCCGGGTCCCTGGTGGGATATGGGAGCCTTTGATTCTCCCATCACATGTTCCAGCCTGCAGTGAGACAAGCAATAATGTAACCTCATTGAGATTCCAGCCACGGGCTCCTTCCACTGCCAGCGAGTTCTCAAAGTCCTCTCCTCGCTCACTTCAAGGAGGGTCGTCTTTCATTCCCTTTAGAAATGTTAAAACCGAATCACCTATGAGGGGGAGCCGGGGGAATCCATGAGACTGGGAAGAGATCACCATGTGCATCACCGTAATCTGCCCTGTGGGAAGCCAGGCGGCAAATGGTACATTAAGGGTCTATTCACACGTCAGTATATTTTTCCAATCCGCAAATTTCAGTCAGTATACAATCCGCAAATTCAGTCCGTATTGCATCCGTATTGCATCCGTATTGCTTCAGTAAAATACAGACCCCATAGAGTTGTATTGGATGTGTCAGTTACTGTCCGTACTAGGGTCTGTCCTTTTTTTTTTGCGGAACGGATTGCAGCCCAGTACACAACACGGATGTGTGTATAGGTCCATTGAAATACATTGGTCCTATATTATTGCGGATCCGCAATTGCGGACAGGAACAGGATGTGTGAATAGGGCCTAACCGTCCCAAAAATCCATCAGGGGCTCCAGGTGCCGTCAGTGTAAGATTAGGGAAAGAGCGTGGGTTCGGTTTAATGGTGGGAACCCCCCCCCCTCCCCCAATTAATCCCCAGGATGAATCCCCTCACCCGTAACAAGTCAGTATATACCGGGTCTGCGCTGGAGAGAACTAGGATAGCAGCGATGGGTGTGAACAAAAATATTCAGCAACATTGTAATTCAATATGGAAGCTTTATTTAAAGGGGTTATCAAGGATTAGAAAGATATGACCGCTTTCTTCTTCCAGAAACAGAACAATTCTTGGTTTCCGTTTGGTTTGGGTGCGGTTTTGCAATCAGGCTTCATTCAATTCAGTGGAATCAAGTTGCAAAACCTGCACCCGATCTGGAGACAAGAGTCGTTCTGTTTCTGGAAGAAAGCGGCCATGCTCTTCTAATCCAGGATAACCCCTTTAATTGTGCCGCCCACCAACATAACACAACCTCTCTGCTCGTCCCAGTCACATTTATTTAGCTAAAAAAAAAGACGCAATACAAGAAGTGGACACCAGCAGGTGATTTTGTGGCAAAACCTAAATGCACCAAATGCAATACTGCAATGCTGGAGGGAGGACATGATGGACCCTGATACAAGAGAAGCAATGCTGCAATGCTGAGGGAGGACATGATGGACCTGATACAAGAGAAGCAATGCTGCAATGCTGGAGGGAGGACATGATGGACCTGATACAAGAGAAGCAATGCTGGAGGGAGGACATGATGGACCTGATACAAGAGAGGCAATGCTGCAATGCTGAGGGAGGACATGATGGACCTGATACAAGAGAAGCAATGCTGGGAGGGAGGACATGATGGACCTGATACAAGAGAAGCAATGCTGGGAGGGAGGACATGATGGACCTGATACAAGAGAAGCAATGCTGCAATGCTGGAGGGAGGACATGATGGACCTGATACAAGAGAAGCAATGCTGCAATGCTGGAGGGAGGACATGATGGACCTGATACAAGAGAAGCAATGCTGGAGGGAGGACATGATGGACCTGATACAAGAGAAGCAATGCTGCAATGCTGAGGGAGGACATGATGGACCTGATACAAGAGAAGCAATGCTGGGAGGGAGGACATGATGGACCTGATACAAGAGAAGCAATGCTGGGAGGGAGGACATGATGGACCTGATACAAGAGAAGCAATGCTGCAATGCTGGAGGGAGGACATGATGGACCTGATACAAGAGAAGCAATGCTGCAATGCTGAGGGAGGACATGATGGACCTGATACAAGAGAAGCAATGCTGGGAGGGAGGACATGATGGACCTGATACAAGAGAAGCAATGCTGGGAGGGAGGACATGATGGACCTGATACAAGAGAAGCAATGCTGCAATGCTGGGAGGGAGGACATGATGGACCTGATACAAGAGAAGCAATGCTGGGAGGGAGGACATGATGGACCTGATACAAGAGAAGCAATGCTGGAGGGAGGACATGATGAACCTGATACAAGAGAAGCAATGCTGCAATGCTGGAGGAGGACATGATGGACCCCGATACAAGAGAAGCAATGCTGGAGGAGGACATGATGGACCCTGATACAAGAGAAGCAATGCTGGGAGGGAGGACATGATGGACCCTGATACAAGAGAAGCAATGCTGGAGGGAGGACATGATGGACCTGATACAAGAGAAGCAATGCTGGAGGGAGGACATGATGGACCTGATACAAGAGAAGCAATGCTGGAGGGAGGACATGATGGACCTGATACAAGAGAAGCAATGCTGCAATGCTGGAGGGAGGACATGATGCACCTGATACAAGAGAAGCAATGCTGGAGGGAGGACATGATGCACCTGACACAAGAGAAGCAATGCTGCAATGCTGGGAGGGAGGACATGATGGACCCGGATACGAGAGAAGGACCTGATGGGCGCTGATACAAGAAAAGGACCTGATGGGCGCTGATACAAGAGAGAGACCTGATGGGTGCTGATACAAGGGGAGGACCTGATGGGCGCTGATACAAGGGGAGGACCTGATGGGCGCTGATACAAGAGAAGGATATGATGGGCGCTGATACAAGGGGAGGACCTGATGGGCGCTGATACAAGAGAAGGATATGATGGGCGCTGATACAAGAGAAGGACATGATGGGCGCTGATACAAGAGAAGGACATGATGGGCGCTGATACAAGAAAAGGACCTCATGGGCGCTGATACAAGAGAAGGACCTGATGGGCTCTGATACAAGGGGAGGACCTGATGGGCGCTGATACAAGAGAAGGATATGATGGGCGCTGATACAAGGGGAGGACCTGATGGGCGCTGATACAAGAGAAGGATATGATGGGCGCTGATACAAGGGGAGGACCTGATGGGCGCTGATACAAGAGAAGGATATGATGGGCGCTGATACAAGAGAAGGACATGATGGGCGCTGATACAAGAAAAGGACCTGATGGGCGCTGATACAAGAGAAGGACCTGATGGGCTCTGATACAAGGGGAGGACCTGATGGGCGCTGATACAAGAGAAGGATATGATGGGCGCTGATACAAGGGGAGGACCTGATGGGCGCTGATACAAGAGAAGGACATGATGGGCGCTGATACAAGAGAAGGACATGATGGGCGCTGATACAAGTATCAGAAGGGTAACAGCATCTCACAAGGCGGAGGTAGATAAAAAGCAAGTTGTTTTATTCCAGCACGGCACAGATACAACGTTTCAACCGCAATGGTCTTTTTCAAGTATACAAGGACATGAACACGTCACAGTATATAAAGCAGTTCCAGCCAATAGACAGAGTAGTATCTTCACTCTAGTTAAAACTATTAACCCTTAACACCCATCGTGATATATATTACAAATACTTGTTTTATTAGAACATACAAAAAGAAGTGTTTCACAGGTTAAAAACACATATTAAAAGACCCACCTCCCTCCAGCTGAGATCACCAAAAGGAGCGAGGAAGGAGCGCGTCACGCGTGGATGTCGGCGTCCCGCTGCATCCACTGCGCATGCGTTGTTACGCACCAATCACTGCGCCGTGGGCGTCAACTCAAGCGGTCAGCAAAACAACTTGCTTTTTATCTACCTCCGCCTTGTGAGATGCTGTTACCCTTCTGATACTTGGACTGTTTTTGACCCTGCCTGGACACCGGGGTTGGTAACTGTTGCATCTTTATTTTTGCAAAGTTTTTTCATTATTTTTAGACTGGATAGTCTTTAAGGAGGAGTGCTATAGTACTTTTTTGCTTTTTGGATGATTGTGTGTCCGAACTAATGTGCACCCCATGCTATATATTTTTTCCTTTTGGTAGTGGAAGGGAATGATTTTTTTGATCTTTTCCTCTATTACTTGCTAAAGATTTTTTCTGGAGTTTTTTGAATATGTCGTTAGGAACGGAGAATGGCGGCTCCGATCAAGCAGGCACGTTTTCATATACGGATGATGACGCAAGACGTATCATGGCGGGTTCTATTCCCAATGGCGCCTTTCTATATACCCCTACGGTGGACCTATTACGCAGAAAGTGGGAGAATGAGAGGAGACATTTGGTATCAATGGAATTACATCTTTCAACCCTGTCCGAGTATTACAAGGTGAGACGTATTCCCAGGGGCTTGAGATCACATGTCAAACCTAATCTACTACCTCACAATCAACAGTTTTGTACAAGATTTGAACAGATATGTAACAAGTTTTCATTTGACATCATGCTACTTAATGTGGAGTGTTTGCAGACGGAGGTAGAGAATAGTAAAGTTAAAATCTTGACTTTTGAAAGACAACTCAAGACATTGATTCCCACTGAACAGTGGACACAGTTGTCTGATAAAGTGGAAGCTAATATAAAAAAATTTGGCTTGGACATTGAGGAAACAAAGAAAAATAAATGGTTCAGAGATATGGATGATTATGACAATGGACAAATATATAACTGGCAATCTTCAGCTGATTTCCAACAGGACAGGAAGAAAAAAACGAGAGGACGCAAAACAACTCGTGGAAAAAATTTTAAACAAAGAAAGGAACATGACTTTGGATTTACTGGTGAATCTGACTCTACGGATGACTCAGCACAGGGAGCTACAGGAAGAAATCCAGCACCTTTTTTAGACAGAGGCCCAATGAGAGATGCAGGGGGCGGACACGCCGAGGCGGGCGTAAGCACTGGAGGAAACGTAAGAGGGAACAACAACAGCAACAACAACAGAGTAACCCGCACTACGGTGAAACGCAACCCAGTGACATAGCTCAAGTCTCCATCGAACAAACCTCACTAGTGGTAAATATTTCTGATGTTTCCCTAACTGATGAGCAAATGCATTTGTTATCTAAAGGTTTATCATTTTGCCCCATATATTCTACGGACTGGTTTAGATTGGACCTAGATTTGCATAATTTTTTTCGTAGACTTAAGTTGAAAGTATTTTTTTCTGAGCAACCCAAAAAACAACCCAGTACAAAACATGATAATATGCTGTGTTTGAAAGATATGGGCCTCACTAATGTGAGTAAATTTTATCCTCCTGTAAACAATCATTGTGTGGAAGCATTTATACAGATTGTACTTAGGGAGGTTGAACAGCTGAGATTGAAAGAAAGTAGAGGTGTCATCAATCATAATCTCACTAAACCAGAAAAACTAGCTCTGGATGAGTTGATGACGGATGGGCGCATCACCATCAAGCCCGCCGACAAAGGCGGGGCCTTGGTGGTGATGCGCACAGAAGCCTATAAACAAGAGGTATATAGGCAAATTTATGATGAGGAGGTTTATGCCAAATTACAGTTTAACCCAATTTTTGATTTCCAGAGGGAATTGGGTAAACTGGTATCCGACGAGTTGTCGATGGGAATTATTGATGAACACCTACATGAATTTCTACTTGTTGACAACCCTACTACACCTGTCATATATATGCTTCCAAAAATTCACAAACGATTGGACGCCCGATCGTTTCTGGAAGAGGCTCAGTTTGCTCCAATGTAGCTATCTTTCTTGATAGGGCACTCAGACATTTTGCTGTAGAGACAGATTCTTATGTGAAAGACACAACGGACTTCCTAACAAAAATTTCTACTCTACACATTACAGGTCAATGCATACTTGCGTCTTTTGACGTAGTCTCACTATATACGTCGATTTCACATGATTTGGGTTTGAACGCAGTACAGAAGAAACTGGCCAGCACGGACATGCCTCCAGAACACACGGACTTCCTCCTGGCGCTGCTTGAGTTCGTCCTGCGTAAAAAAATTTTTGCATTTGGTGATGAATTCTTTTTGCAGCGCCGCGGGACCGCCATGGGGTCCAATGTGGCCCCTACGTACGCTAACATCTACATGGCGGTCCTGGAGGAGGAGTTCGTGTATGTATCATCTTTCTGGAGACATGTCCGTTGCTGGCTTCGGTATATTGATGATATTTTTCTGGTGTGGGAGGGGACAGAGGAGGAGTTATGTAACTTCCGTGAGTACTTGAATACGCTACATGATGACTTACGTTTCACTCTAGTATCCTCACAGGTGGAAATCCAATTTTTGGATACACGTATCTTTAAGGTTGGTGATAGACTGGAGTCTGATTTGTATATAAAGCCCACAGATAGGAACAACATTTTACATTTCCAGAGTAACCATCCCAAAAGGATGTTGGAGTCTTTGCCATGGAGTCAGATGTTGAGGGTGAGACGAGTTGTTGGACAGGAAGAGGTGGTGGATGAGAGATTGAGCTCCATGTGCGAGAAATTTATCGCTAGGGGGTATCCGCCACAATTAGTCCTGAAACACAAGAGTAGGGCTTTGGATATGCCAAGATCGGATTTGTTTAAATCCAAAATACGTAAAAATGAAACACGTATTCCATTTATCTCTACCTTTGGGCCACTCAGTGGCAGAATTGCCAATATCCTCAGAAAAAATTGGGGTATTGTCGCTAATGGCTGCCCCAAAGTAGAGGAATTCAAAAATCCTCCCATGATGTCATACAAGCGCACACGTAACATTAAAGATATGATAGTGAAATCAGATATTGGCATATCTAGAGGCTTGAGACAAACCACATTAGGTGCTAGTAAAATGGGATGCTACCCATGTTTGAGCTGTTCATGCTGTAATAACATGCTGAAAGGTGACACATTTAACCACCCCCACACAGGGCAGAAATATACAATTAAACAGAGGTTTAGTTGCAGATCCGACTATGTAGTCTATATAATTTCTTGCCCTTGTGGTTTATACTATGTGGGGGAGACCACTAATGAGATTAGGGTGAGGATTCAGAAACATAAAAGTACAATCCGGTCAGGGAGAACAGAGTTACCTGTTCCCCAACACTTCCTAGAGGTGAGACATACCATCAGTCAGCTACAATTTCGTGTAATAGATTGTGTTGCACCACTGATTAGAGGAGGTGATAGGAAACTTAGGTTAAAAAAACTGGAGCTGAAGTGGATTTTCCTTTTGGGCACATTAGCTCCAAAAGGATTGAACTTAGAATACAAAGTCTTGCCGGGTATGTAATGCGTCTGGTCCATATATTGGAACTTTTTACGGACATGACTTTTTCATGATTGATTGTTTTTATGTTTTTATTATATATTTTCTAATGCACTATTTTTGTTTTAGATTACCCACCCCGGGCTGAGATTTACCAACTCAAGGATGTATGATGAGGAGGAGTATTTCAGTATACAAGATGTCAGCAATATCCCCATTTGCATATGGACAATCTGGTGGGACACTGTTATGCCGGAATTCACACCGAAGACGTTTCTTTGGTCAGCAGAGAAATATTTATCTGCCCCTCAATGGGTGTTTGCTTATGGATAGAGCGTCACCTTCCAGTCGCTGTTTTGATCAAGGTCAAGCCATCTATGTTCGCATACTAATTGGGATTTTACCCGATAGTTGGAGTGGACTCTAAACCGGCGATATGGGATCCGAGGATATGAGTGAGTAGCGGACACACATGGGAGACTGTGTGTGAAATGCGCGGCGAAGCCACGGAAACCATGGTGAGAGAACTCTCCGTATGATGATGAATGAATAAATTTGAACTACGTTCCGATTGGTGCGACCACACAGCGACTGCTAAGATTAATGGACTCTGCCGTATATGCTGACCTTCAGCTGCTTGAGGGATGCTGCTGATGGAGATCCGTTGTATCCGAAGGTACATTTCACAAGCAGGTGTCCGGATGAAGAATTCAGCCTTCCCTGATGCTATTAGATGACATCTAAATGTATACGGCATCGTATCGGATGATGAATGGACTTACATAGGGCTTGCTGATGTCTTGTTAGTTTAGCGTCGGTGGTCGCTATGACAGCGGTCAGCTGACCGCTTGAGTTGACGCCCACGGCGCAGTGATTGGTGCGTAACAACGCATGCGCAGTGGATGCAGCGGGACGCCGACATCCACGCGTGACGCGCTCCTTCCTCGCTCCTTTTGGTGATCTCAGCTGGAGGGAGGTGGGTCTTTTAATATGTGTTTTTAACCTGTGAAACACTTCTTTTTGTATGTTCTAATAAAACAAGTATTTGTAATATATATCACGATGGGTGTTAAGGGTTAATAGTTTTAACTAGAGTGAAGATACTACTCTGTCTATTGGCTGGAACTGCTTTATATACTGTGACGTGTTCATGTCCTTGTATACTTGAAAAAGACCATTGCGGTTGAAACGTTGTATCTGTGCCATGCTGGAATAAAACAACTTGCTTTTTATCTACCTCCGCCTTGTGAGATGCTGTTACCCTTCTGATACTTGGACTGTTTTTGACCCTGCCTGGACACCGGGGTTGGTAACTGTTGCATCTTTATTTTTGCAAAGTTTTTTCATTATTTTTAGACTGAATAGTCTTTAAGGAGGAGTGCTATAGTACTTTTTTGCTTTTTGGGCGCTGATACAAGAGAAGGACATGATGGGCGCTGATACAAGAAAAGGACCTGATGGGCTCTGATACAAGGGGAGGACCTGATGGGCGCCGATACAAGGGGAGGACCTGATGGGCGCTGATACAAGAGAAGGATATGATGGGCGCTGATACAAGAGAAGGACATGATGGGCGCTGATACAAGAGAAGGACATGATGGGCGCTGATACAAGGGGAGGACCTGATGGGCGCTGATACAAGGGGAGGACCTGATGGGCGCTGATACAAGAGAAGGATATGATGGGCGCTGATAGAAGAGAAGGACATGATGGGCGCTGATACAAGAGAAGGACATGATGGGCGCTGATACAAGAAAAGGACCTGATGGGCTCTGATACAAGGGAAGGACCTGATGGGCGCTGATACAAGGGGAGGACCTGATGGGCGCTGATACAAGGGGAGGACCTGATGGGCGCTGATACAAGAGAAGGATATGATGGACGCTGATACAAGAGAAGGACATGATGGGCGCTGATACAAGAGAAGGACATGATGGGCGCTGCTACAAGGGGAGGACCTGATGGGCGCTGATACAAGAGAGAGACCTGATGGGCGCTGATACAAGAGAGAGACCTGATGGGCGCTGATACAAGAGAGAGACCTGATGGGCGCTGTCACAAGAGAAGAACATGATGGGCGCTGATACAAGAGAAGGACACATAGATAGACCTCTGTACAGGCCCTCTTGGAGCAGCCATTACACTGCGTATTCCCCTCACATTCTGACTTCCAGCCTCTAGTCAGGACTCCACATGACTTCCCCGTGTGCTGCAGACAGTCCATCAATCTCACTCCTCTAGTCACGGCAGCAGCATGGGCTGAGGGCACACAGGGGCGGGGGGTAAGGACTCAGTTATGGACCAGAAAGCCTGTGAATTCATTACACTGTGGGAATCGGCCAGACTCCGCCAGCTCTGCATGGACACTCATGTTCTTTGCTTTGCTTCTTATGGCTACTTCAGATTCTGTTCACACTCCACACAGATACGTAACACTTTTGCACATGAAGGGTTCTGTACAGAGAGCCACATTGCAGCCAAGGACAATATCAGCCAGCGGTCAGAGCAGCCCCAAGTACAGCACCATATTAACAGGGGAGATGTATGTGTGACAGGTAGTCCCAACAGGGGGCACAGGCAGAGGAAAAAGGGGGGATTTCAGACCCAGAAAAAAGAAGCCATACTCACCTGCCCTGATCCCATGCAGAGGCCAGTCCCTGCTGTTTCCTGTGATACGCTGTCCCTGCAGGAAATGTCAGATTAGCCAATTAGCCTCCTCTGATTGGCTGTTTGGGAAATAACCGTGCAAAAGCGCATCACAGGAGGCAGCAGCTAGAACCAGGAACAGTCGAACAGCAGCTGTGAAGTATGGGGGGGGGCAAGTAAGGCTATTTTATCGTTATATCAGCCAGACTTACTTTTAACATTTTCTGGAGGAGTGCGGCAGCAGCTTTGTCCCCAATCATCTCCAGACTACATGCATGCTCGACCAAGCTGAGCATGCACATGTATGAGGGTAGCTGGGATGGACAGCTCCCAGCCAAATGCTATGACCAACTTCACACAGTTATGTACATAAGGCCTTATTCATCATATATATAACACTCTGGCATATGTTGGCGCTTTATAAATAACCAAAAACAAACAAGTTCTGGACAAGCAAGTGGTGAAAACGTCACAAACAGCAGCTGTGTACACAGCGTCTATCGGCAGATAGAGTGCAGGCCTTGTCCTCCATTCCCATACAGCGGCCTGATCCTCTGACAGGACAAGTATACAGGCCGCACAGACGTGTCCAATGTGCGCAGAGACGGCTAAGCAGATTAACACGTCTGTGCCATTGGATCCAGCATAGAATCACTTCAGCCGTAGTTAATGGGCTTCTCGCAATTTACACTCCACACAAACACCTACTGGAGACGGCCGGACAAAGCCGGGCTATTTGTTCTGCGGGGGGAGGGACAGAACAAGGCCATATTGTTTACTAGGGTGACATGAAAGGGCCTGCTGATTCAACGCTTTGGGAATGTGGTCTGTGCCGGCGTCATGCATTTCTATGGAGCAGAAATCCATACTGGGCATCTGTTAGCAGGAATCGCTCAGGAATATCCGCTACGGTCATCTAACACCATCTAAATAAAGAGTTTTTTAACCAGATATGACAGTGTTAATGTCTCTTGTTTGGCTGACACCCCGAGCTGAATCATTGACTGTGGAGCTTATAAATATACTTTATGTTTCTCAGCATTTTCAAGAACTCTGCTTGCTGTCATTTACCTAAACCCGTGATTCCTTATCTGTGTCTCTCCAGATTTTACTAAACTAGTAAAGTCCCATCATGTCCTGACAGCCCGTTGCAATTATAAAGCAGTCTTAAAATGCAGCTAGGGCATGCTGGGAGATGTAGTTTTACAATCGCCAGAGGGCCACAGGTTGTTAATCATGGGATGGGAAACCTTCAGCCCGCCAGCTGTTGCAAAACTACAATTGTCATCATGTCTGGACAGAAAAAACTTTAGTTCTGGCTGCCCAGGCATTATGGGAATTGTAGTTTTGCAACAGCTGGAGGACTGCAGGTTCCTAATCTCTACTTTAGACAAAAGTTTCAGCGCAATGACAGCAAGTAGAGATCTCTATCCATTTCAAGAGCTCAGCTTGCTGTCAGTGGGCTGAAACATTAATAGCATGCAGTCATTTCTAATAAGTGCCTCTTCAGCTGTGGCAAAACCACAAGGCATGATGGGACTTGTAGTTTTGCAACAACAGAGCAGTCTCCAAATACTCTTGGTGCATGGAATTATAGTTTTGCAACAGCAGGGGATCCCTGCATTAGGAATCACTGATCTAGGGCAGTGTTCTTTAACCTGTAGCTGTCTATCTGTTGCAAAACCACAACTCTCAGCATGTTCTGATAGTCCATCTCTCAGGGAATGATGGGAGTAGCAGTCTGGCAACAAGAGAGCAGTGTACTTCAACAGCTGTCGCAAAACGACACCTCCCAGCATCTTCCGAGTTTTGAATATACGTGCATGCTGGGAGTTGTAGTTTTTTAACTTATCTAAGACTGAACTGGTTTAACATGTTCCTTAAATCTACTTAATGCACACACAAAAGCATACCCTAAACGAGAGATGGGGAACCTTTGGCAATCTAGCTGTTGCAGAAATACAATTCCCATCATGCCTGGGCAGAAAAAGCTTTAACTTTGGCTGTCCAGGCATGATGGGAATTGTAGTTTTGCATCCAGCAAAGGTTCCTCATTCCTGATTTAAAAACATAACGCACCATAAATTTCCAGGGGGGGGCAACTATTTTGCCCCCTCCGTTCCAAATAAGAATTAACCCTTTAAATTAGCAATAAATGGGGTCACATAGTAATAATTGACAGTAACAGGATTAACAATCTATGTTAACCGATCATTTTATCAATACGATAATACAATGCAAACCCTCAGAAATGGCAGGCGGCTACCACAGGACATGTAGGAATGAGGAAAGAATCCAAATAAGATTTTATGAACAATTTGCTAACAAACGGAGTGGAACAATCGGGAAACTGCTTCCATGCTCAGTGGCGTGGTGCTGTCTGGCAGGGAGGCCTCACAAGCCCAGGGGCTATGAAGCCAGCGAAGCAGAACACTCCAGCAGCCCAACGTGATCGCTGTTGTACTGGAGGGGGCACAGGAGCCAAGGAGCTGATGTGTGTGGATGGTACGCCAGGCCAAACGCCAAGCCCCATCATCGCCACTTAGCAGAGTCCTGCATCAAACGTTCTGACTTTCCCCGATGCACGTGGCACGTTATGCAACAGCAAAGTCAGAAATCACAGCGGATAAAGCCTTCTGGCCATTTAATGGAAATGGCGACTGAATGCAAAACCAAGTACAACTTCCCGCAGGGCTGGAGGAAAGCTGCGTGTTGGAAATGACATGAGACCGGACTCGTACCTGCGTAACGGAGGGGAGCGTCTTTGTCTAGTGCTATGAGAGGAGGGTCCAGCAGAACCGCATTGTCGTTTTCTGTTACTATTCCGTGATACGTGGTCTCGATCCATGGCTTGTGTTTATTAACTAAAAAGTAAAGGCAAGAGGAAACAAGTCAGACACCAAGTAAAGAGCATTATATATATATATATATATATATATATATATATATATATATCACATAAAGAAAGAAAGCTTAAAGTGACAATGTTCCCCCCTTTTAGCATTCTGACTTCTCTACACAGGTGTAAAGAGTAAAGTTAGCAGTTTTCATACCTTATTTTCTATCATACCTCATGGTGCTTGTTCCAGTAAAAAGTGATCTTTTATCATCTGCAGTTTGTGCTACCTGGGCGGGGCTTCACGGCTGAAGCATCACTTAGACCCGCCCACATCATCACATAGCCCCCCCATGACATCGGTGCATAGGCCCCACCCACTCAAAGCCTATTGGAACAGGCCAGCCTAAAGGTCTATGTGGCAATGACGTCACAGGGGTGGGGCCTACAATGGCGATGTGGACGGGGCTAAGTGGCACTTCAGCCGTGAAGCCCCGCCCAGGTAGCACAATCCACAGATGATAAAAGATCACTTTTTACTGGAACAAGCACCATGACTTATTATAAAAATAAAGTATGAAGGTCATAATGGAAAAAGTGTTACTTTAAAGGGGTTCTCTGGCGAAAATCTCTTTTTTTCTTTTTAAATCAACTGGTTATACAGATTTGTAATTTAGTGGTGCCTTGGATTACAAGCATAATTCGTTCCGGGACCGCATCTGTAATGCAAATAGGTTACCTTCACACGTACCGGATTCGCAGCAGATTTCACGCTGCGAGTTTGCAGAGAAATCCACTGCGAATCCATGTAGAGTGAAGGTCTATGGGGTTACATATCTGCAGCGGAATTTTCATTTCACTCTGGATATGTAACCCGGCCCCTTTAACCCCGCAGCCCTGGCCCGGAGCATATATTACCTGCGTGGCGCCACGGCTGCAGTTAGCCTCCCGGTTCCCATCGGTTCCTATCAGCCAATCAGTACTGCTGTGCACTGACTGGCTGATGGGGACCGGCGGGAGCCTTACATGCAGCCGCGGTGCAGAGCAGGTAATATATGCTCCAGGCCGTGGGCTGCAGGCGGTTAAAGGGGCCGGGTTATTTATCCACAGTGAAATGAAAATTCCGCTGCAGATATGTAACCCCATAGACCTTCACACAACACGGATTTGCAGCGGATTTCGCTGCAAACTCACAGCGTGAAATTCGCTGCGAATCTGGTACGTGTGAAGGTAACCTTAAACCAAAGCAAAAAGTTTCCCATAAGAAATTACTAAAATGCAGACAATTTGGTCCACACCCCAAAAATAATGATATTTTTATTCTGAATAACAAGTAAAACAAATGAAACAAACATTTAGAAAGCTGAATAAGTGATATTATAAGTTACTGTATAGTATAGCAGCATGTGGAGTATAATGTATAGTAACTGTATAACCCTGATAACACAGCAGCTGGATATGTGATATATAAGTTACTGTACAGTATAGCAGCATGTGGAGAATAATGTATAGTAACTGTATAACCCTGATAACACAGCAGCTGGATATGTGATATATAAGTTACTGTACAGTATAGCAATCAGCATGTGGAGTATAATGTATAGTAACTGTATAACCCTGATAACATAGCAGCTGGATATGTGATATATAAGTTACTGTACAGTATAGCAATCAGCATGTGGAGTATAATGTATAGTAACTGTATAACCCTGATAACACAGCAGCTGGATATGTGATATATAAGTTACTGTACAGTATAGCAATCAGCATGTGGAGTATAATGTATAGTAACTGCATAAACCTGGTAACACAGCAGCAGTTTGTAGATACAGGATGGAACTGCAGATCCCCATAACGCAGTAGTGTAGTACAACAGGCTAGAATAGAGAAGCAGGGTCTGTGTGGTCACATGACAGCAATGGGGAAGGGGTGTGTTAAGCATGGACCAATCAGGAAGTGAGAATTACAGAGCTGGACAGTGACAGAAATTTTCCTATACAGGAGTGTGAATGGATAAGTGTAAGTGCAGGAACATTATAGCAGCAATGTGTATAGCTGAGTGTAAGTGCAGGCATATTATAGCAGGAATGGAGAGAATGGGAAACACAAGGGCTGACAAAGACTACAGGAAGGAGTGAGCAGGGTATAGGGTGAGCACAGTATAGCAGCGCTCTCTGTCCAGGGAGAGAGGGGATACAGCTATGCTAAGAGATTACCTCCACAGTCCTGTCCCCTGATTCTATCCCCTGGATCTGCTATGATTTGGAAGGTAAAGGAGACTTCCTGGGTCAGAGTACAGTGCTGTAGACCCCGCTATGCAGACCATGCCCCTCCCCCTCTCCGCCTCCCACCCAGTACAGGGAGCTCTTAAACCAAAGCAATGCTCTTACACCAAGTCACAATTTTGAAAATCTGTGAGCTCTTCTTGCAAAACACACTCAATACAAGTTACTCTTAAACCAAGGTACCACTGTACTTAAAAATCAACAGTCTTCCCATACTTATCAGCTGCTGTATGAGGGTGAAGAGTTTGTTTAGATCACAGGTGTCAAAATCAGGCTCTCCAGCTGTTATAAAACTAAAATTCCCATCATGCTCGGACAGCCAAAGCTTTAGCTTTGGAAAATTAGGAAATTGTAGTTTTGCAGCAGCTGGAGGGCCTGAGTGTCAAACGTGTGCTTTAGGGTACTATTATGGTGCGTTTACACAGACAGATTTATCTGACAGATTTTTAAAGCCAAAGCCAGGAATGGATTTGAAAAGAGGAGTAATCTTAGTCTTTCCTTTATGACCTGTTCTCTGTTTATAGTCTGTTCCTGGTTTTGGCTTCAAAAATCTGTCAGATAAATCTCTCTGTGTAAACGCACCATTACACGAATCAATGATAAACAATCTCAAACGGCTGCTATGGCGAACTTAGGATCATTCTTGCCGTCATCTTGTCATTGCATTCTCTGCTACTGCGAACGACTGAATGACATCTTATTCCATGTGAACGATTTGTGTACGATCAACAATAAAAATAGGTCAAAATGTTATCAATAGACTAACAATTTGTCGTTGGTCGTTTCATCGTTGTCTACTATTACACTAAGCGATTATCGTTCAAATCCGAACGATCTAACGATTTGTGGAACGAAAATAATAGGGCCCCAAAGACTGAAGCCTTTATCTACAGCCATGCGGATTATCAGTGTTTCTTCATTGGTCCAATCACCCCTATTATGTGATAACCTCCTGACCTGTCAGGGATCAATTCTGCCAATGCCTGTGAATGCACGGTACCCTTGAAGATCTCTTACTCCACAGGACACACTTGCATATCCTTCTGCAGTAAACCAAATATGATGGAGTATCTCCTGACCCCTATGGATAGGTCACTGGGGGTCATCATGCAAGTATTTTCCACCATCTGAGCAGTCTAGTATGATGCGACTGATCCCCTACTCCCCAGTTATTGCTGCTTCCATCACACAACCCGTAATAGCCGTCATATTTGCAGAAACAATAATCCCACGTCTCCGCCGTCTATATATTTTTCTCCTCGTACAAGTAAACTAGTAATCTTCCCTGATATTAGTTTTGCGCTGTTGATGAGAAGCGCGATCTCCCTCCTATAATTAGATCCGCTGACGCCGGGTACTGCGATAAACACAGGTGCACATTACCGCCTCTCACCCATCAAGCACCCGCCGTCAGCTTTCCATCAAACCTTAACATAAACACAAATTGTGTTCCTGTAGCATGGAAGCCACAGTGGCGGCGGCTCCATCCACGCCGTTTGCTACTCCCATATAAATGACTTCAGTTCTCTAGTGGAGCATCATGACCGCCGCACAAAGGGCCGATCTCTGGAACGGTGAGATAACAAATAGATGGTGGGATTCGTGAAGCTAAAAGGACAGACTATAGAAGTTAAAGGGGTATTTCACCAAAAAAACTAATTTCAAATCAACTGGTGCCAGAAAGTGCCAAAGATTTGTAATTTACTTTTATTAGAAAATATCAAGTCTTCCAGTACTTATCATCTTCTGTATGTCCTGCAGAAAGTGGTGTATTCTCTCCAGTCTCGACAGTGCTCTCTGCTGCCACATCTGTCCATGTCAGGAACTGTCCAGAGCAGCAGAAAACCTCTCCTGCTCTGGACAGTTCCTGCCATGGACAGAGGTGGCAGCAGAGAGCACTGTGTCAGACTGGAGAGAATACACCATTTCCTGCAGGACATGCAGCAGCTGATAAGTACTGGGAGACTGGAGATTTTCAACAGAAGTAAATTACAAATCTCTAGCACTTTCTGGCACCAGTTGATTGAAAATTAAAATAAAAAAAAAAAAAAAAGGTGAACAACCCCTTTAAGAGAACCTGTGAGCGAACACACAACCCACCGCCATCCCCTAACCCTATAAAGAAAACACCCCTCTGCATCATATTACTACAAAGCCCGCCATAGAGGAAACATTTACCCGTACAATATTCTAATATGTTATCCCAGCCTCATGAGTAATACTTCTATCATTTGCAGCATCACCCCCCCCTTCTCCTCTCCTCTCAGATATAGGCTGCAGGTACATAGAGGAACGCATCGATCCTCCTATAATTTTTACACATTAAACATGGAGATCTTGTACGCTACATATCCTGCAGCAAATCCTGTACAGATTCTTAAGCCGTTAGGACACAGTAGGCGACATCCGAGGTAAACCAACAGCTTGAGGAGCTACCAGACACCTGGTTTCCTTCAGTCGGAATAGAAAGATACCATTGTGCAGAAACGAATGCTTCAACATGTTTGTAGAGCTACGTCGTCTCCTAATCTGTACCCGAAGCGCAACGGCAAAGATAAGAGGAGATGATATCCTATTTCCACAGCTATATACCTCCGGGCCTACAGAAAGCAGAAGAGCTATTTAATACATGGTGATCCCTACTATTAACACAGCAGGGATTAGGAGGAATAGATGTCAGTCCACAGCAATCTAAAGTGTATGGTCTCCTTTAAGGAAACATATATCCAGAGTTCTCTTTTAAAGGGAATGTGTCCCCTAAATTTTCTTTTACTGATGAGAGTCAGATACTATAACATGAACTTTTATTCTAATCTGTTTCTATTTCCTGACTGTAATTTCTTTATTTAACTATTTGTACAGTGTTATAGGGGCGGCCATATTTCCTGGACTGTTTTTAACAGCATTTAGTGACATGCTTTACAGCAAGCCTCATGGACATAGACGACAATAGGCAGACTCTGTCCCCTTGGGATGAATGTGAGACATTACTGAGCACGCTCTGTGACCTGCGAAGAGGTCATTCCACAGGAAGCTGCTATTGTCTCCTCTATCTACTGGTGTCACATGCAATGCTGTACAAATCACTTTACAGCAGCCTCCTCTCATCACCACGGATACAACAGGAAGTCTAAGCTCAGTTTTAGCCCCAGTGGTGAGAACGAGAACTGCAAGATCTCAGAATTATTTTATAATATTGATAGAAAATGGAAAATTTAAAAAGATTTTACCAAATATTCATAAAAAATATGTTTAACATAAAAATATTATTTATACAACAAGTCATTTTCTAATGAGACATTCCCTTTAAAGGAAACTTTAAAGGATAGGCATATTCCTATCTCTAAGCAGAACACGAAGCACGAACAGACAGCCTTGGCACACCGACCTAACCAAACAACTACGGCGAGTGTCCAGAGCTGCTGAGCGGCGCTGGAAGAAGACAGACTCTGAGGAACACTTCCAAACATACAGGCGAGCACTCCTTGAGTTCAAATCTGCCTTCACCTCTGCTAAACAGGACTACTTTTCTTCCCTCATATCTTCCTTATCTCACAACCCTAGGAAACTGTTTAACACCTTCAACTCTCTTCTCCGCCCCCCACATCTCTCATCTCTTCTGAGGACTTCGCCACATTCTTCAAGAAGAAAAATGACATCAGCGTAAGCTTCACCTCACAGTCCCCTCAGCCCCCCCTCATGCCTGTCTACTGCCCGTCCCCACTAATGCCCCTATTCCACAGGTCGTTTAGAGGAGCAAACGAGTGCTCTCAGCGCTCGTTTGCTCCTCGTTCCCCGCTCACTGCCGCAGCTATTCAACGCGGCTGCAGCGAGCGGGTGAATGCGGGAGGGGGCGGCGGGGAGCTGCGGGGGGGCTGCCCCGGTGATCGCTGATCGTCCGGGCAGCCCATAGGATATAGCAGCGTCTGCTGCCGATGCTCCTATTCAACGGAGCGACGGCAGCAGATCGCTGCTATATCAGTCGCTTGTTTTTCAACATGTTGAAAAACAAGCGACTGCAACGATCAGCCGACATGAACGATGTCGGCTGATCGCTGCACTCTATTCCACCGGACGATTATCGTCCGTAGCGGCCGATATCGGCCGAATACGAACGATAATCGTTCCGTGGAATAGGGCCTTAACTCACCTCTTCACCATCACAGAAGAACATCTCTCCAAACTACTCTCCACATCGCACCTCACCACCTGCGCACTTGACCCAATTCCATCCCACCTTATCCCCAACCTCTCCTCAGCACTTGTCCCAGCACTAACACATCTCTTCAATCTATCACTAACTTCTGGCGTCTTCCCATCTTTATACAAACATGCAACCATCACACCCATCCTCAAAAAGCCATCCCTTGACCCTACCTCCTTATCCAGCTACCGCCCCATCTCTCTGCCTCAAAACTCCTGGAACAACATGTCTACCATGAACTTTCCTCCCATTTTTTATCCAACTCGCTTTTTGACTCCCTGCAATCTGGCTTCCGCCCCCACCACTCCACAGAAACCGCCCTCACCAAAGTGGCTAATGACCTGCTGACTGCCAAAACCTCGCGCCAATATTCTGTGCTCCTTCTCCTTGACCTATCTTCTGCCTTCGACACAGTTGACTATTTTCTCCTCTCATCCCTTGGTGTCACTAGCCTAGCTCTCTCCTGGATCTCCTCTTACCTCTCCAACCGCACTTTTAGTGTCTCCCATTCTCACACCACCTCCTCTTCTCGTCCCCTTACTGTTGGTGTTCCCCAAGGCTCTGTACTTGGGCCTCTTCTCTTCTCCATCTACACCTCTGGCCTGGGACATATCATAGAATCCCATGGCTTCAGGTACCATCTTTATGCCGATGACACTGAGATCTACCTCTCTGGTCCCGATGTCACCTCTTTGCTATCCAGGATTCCAGAGTGTCTATCGGCCATATCCTCCTTCTTCTCCTCCCGCTTTCTAAAACTCAACATGGACAAAACAGAACTTATCATCTTTCCCCCATCTCGCTTCACCCCGCCTTCTAATCTGTCAATCACTATCAATGGCTGCACTCTGTCCCCTGTCCCCCAAGTCCGCTGCCTTGGGGTCACCTTTAACTCTGCCCTGTCCTTTAAACCACATATTCAGGCCCTGACCACCTCCTGCCGCCTTCACCTCAAAAACATTTCCAGAATCCGCTCTTTCCTCACCCTTGACTCCACCAAACTGCTGGTACATGCTCTCATTATCTCCAGCTTGGACTACTGTAACATCCTCCTCTCTGGCCTTCCATCTAACTCCCTTGATCCCCTCCAGTCTATCCTTAACACTGCTGCCTGACTAATCCACCTTTCCCCTCGCTTTGCCTCAGCCTCTCCCCTCTGCCAATCCCTCCACTGGCTCCCCATTGCCCAACGTATTCACTTTAAATTGTTGACCATGACATACAAGGCCATTCACAACCTGTCCCCTCCGTACATCTTTGACCTGATATCCCGCTACCGTCCCTCACGCAACCTTCGATCCTCCAGTGACCTCCTTTTGTGCTCCCCCCCCCTTGTTTGTACCTCGCACAACCGCTTCCAAGACTTTGCCCGAGCCTCCCCCATACTCTGGAACTCGCTACCCCGACACATCCGTCTCTCATCCACCATCAAGTCCTTCAAAAGTAACCTGAAAACCCATCTCTTCAAACTAGGCTACAACCTACAATAACTCTGCATCACACTTGAATGGCTGCACTTTACCTCCTGTTTCTCTCCCTATACCCTATAGATTGTGAGCCCTGGCGGGCAGCGTCCTCTTCCCCCATGTACCAGTCTGTCTTTTGCCTTCATGTAATGTTTTCTGACCTTGTATTGTTCCTGCCTGTTGCCTATCTATTGTATAGCGCTCTGGAATTAAGGGCGCTTTATAAATAAATAATAATAATAATAATAAGCATCTTTCTGCAAGGTCAGTCCAGTGTTACAACTGATATGAATCGACATTGTGTAATTCTTCATTTTTCCTGTGGTGGTGCTGTTGGGAAACCATTTTACTGCAAGGTTCCACGGGAGCTGATCACTGGGGGTTTTCAGCAGAGGGATCGACCCCTCTAAGAAGCAAGGTGGCAAAAAAAAAAAAAAAAAAAGTTTTATAGACTTTTTATGCAATAAAAGCAATAGAAGGTGACAACTATACAACTATATCAAATAAGTCTACCCCAGCTGTCACTGTTATGGTGACAAGTGTTAACAAGTTTTATAAACTTTTACCTCTTGAGCCTGGGTAACCAGACATAAAATAGACAGGAAACCCTAGCTAAACCAATGAAGAACATGGGGGGTGCTAACTACCAGGGGATATTACCTACAAGGGGGATACTACCTGCACAGAGATGCCTAACTACTATATGCACAGAGGGGGGCTAACTACTATATAGGGGCACAGGGGGTGACTAAATACTATAAAGTGGCAAAGGGGGTGCCTGTTATACACTATAGGTCTAATAAGTGGCCCCACATCGAGCTCCAGAAATCATGGATGATGGTATGTATATATATTCATCAAATCGGTATATACAATAGACCTTCTACGATCAACTTGGGATTATACACTCAGCGTCACTTTTCTTTATTTCAAGGCCTATTAATATTAGTTACACTAAAAAGAAAAAATCATCTAGAAGGACATGAGGATTTCCCTTTTGAAATAAAAATAAAAAAATTATACTTCAAGTCAAGTGGGGAAAATTGCTGCTTTAAAATACAGAAGAGATTTATATCAATTAGGCCTGAGAAAGCCTCGGCGGGATAAACGGTGGCTCCACGCCGGCCGGGAAGGTCAGAACGGATGTGCAATTAGGGGAGAAGAACAGTAGGAGATAAAATCTAATGACTGCAAAGAATAAAACATTAAGCTGGTTAATGACACCCTCTAAGGGCAGCGGCGCCCAACGTGTGGCCTCCAGCTGGTGCAAGACTGCAATTCCCTTCATGCCCTGACAGCCGAAGGCATTATAAGTGTTGTAGTTTTGCAGAAGCTGGAAAGCTCCTTGCACTAAGCGCATGCTGGGAGTTGTAGTTTTATCACCGGTGGGGAAACGCTGGACTGCGTCTCAGAGTCACAGGCTCCTCCAAAAAAAAAACAATGCCATCGATTTACAGAGGAGGAATAGAGAACCAAGTGCCCGGCACCTCAGTAATGTGGCAGTTTCCTATCTATACGCTGCTTTATGATGGAAATTTGGTTCAGGCCCCAAAACATGGATGAGTCTTGTTTATTGGGATAAAATATTAATGGAAGGAAGGAAAAGGAAAGAAAGAAAGAATGGGGGAAATTACTTTAAAAGCCACAATGAAAAAAAAACAAACCGGCAACATGTGAATAAGCCCTATTAGAGCATAAGGATCTGCGGACATACACAGACACACCATTCTGTTAGGTTGGGTTCACACTGCGTTTTATGCAGTCAGTTTTTTTCATCCATTTTTTGCACAACATGTATGAAAAAAGAATGTATTTTTGTGCGTCTGTTTTGATCCTTTTTTAAAATGGAAATCAGTGGAAAAACAGATGCACACAAATAAATTAATTTTTTTTAGGTTTGTCATTTTGTTTTAACAAAAAAACTGATGAAAAACGTCAGTATGGACCCAGCCTTACTCCATAAAATACTACCTATTCTCTACACGTCCACAAGGTGGGTAAACTAAAAATGTAACAAATAACCCCCCATATGTGAGCTTCCTGGCCCATCACGAGTGTGACTCTGAGGGTGCTCAACCACAGGGGATCCTCTGATCGGGTGTCATGACTGAATAAAGTGGCAGATGATTACACACACTGCTGCCCCAGTGACACTCTATCGGACTGGGGATAACAGACCAGGACAGAACACATGAAGAGGGGGGTGGAGCTTAGCTTGTGCTCTGTGCAGGAGATAGGCTGCAGGTACAAGTCTGCCTACTGAAGATGATCCACACATTTCCTAAAACACAGGTGTCAAACTCAGGCCCTCCAACTGTTACAGAACCACAATTCCCATCATGCTCGGACAGCCAAAGCTTAATCACTAAAATGCACTAAAGCTCTGCAGCAGTCAGGGCATGCTGGGAATTGTAGTTCCGAGATTGCTGGAGAGCCACAGGGTGGAGGGGCCGGGATCAGTATTCTAAAGGTTACAGGAACATTTTGTAACAGCAAAGATATGAGATCTAGTAAAAATGCCTGCTGGGTAATTTGCACCAAGGTGCGGCTCCTGGCAGGGAGAAGTCAGGAGAGCAGACCAGAGTAATCATTTCTTTTATCTGTTGTTTACATAGTGCCGGCATATACCACATCACACGGGCAGTCGATATAAGATCGGATCCGAGATGTTAACCCCTTAAGGAGCAGCAGTTCTCACTTTATGGACTAACACCTGGCGCTCAGGACACATGACAGACTCCCAGCACCGATAATTGTCGGCCATAAATTTAGGTTATTTAGGTTGTAAACCTGCCGCGATGTTAAGAGTAAAATCCTGAATCCCGAGCTGGTGTTATTTATAGTGTGCGCAAGCAAATGGAGGAATATATGAAGCGACCGCAAATCATATAACGTGTCTGCCGGAGGCTGATGAATAATGCAGAGGCCTGGAGACTGCGGTGTGTGTCCTCTGCTGCAGTAAGAAGCGCTGCACCGGAGGAAGCCGGAAAGTTTATCGGGCCGGCACACGACACAAGACTCATTCTGAGGGTCCTATGGGAGGTCACAAAGTGAGATGCTGTGCATTTTCTACAGATGAAGAGGTTGGTTCACAGTAGCGCTGGTAACGAAGAATGTAGAAAATAGGATTGAGTGAGAATGCAGAAAGCTGAACCCAAACTCTTGTCTCTAGGGTCACGGGTTCAGCCAGAGTCAAAAGCCAAGCATTCAAACCCGAGCCTTCAGCATGCTCACTCAACACTACTATAAATGCTTGGGTGAGCGAACCCCCTCATTCTGGCAATCCATAGGGGTTTCATCATCTAGACCCTGATAAATCAAAACTTTTCATACATCTCTATGACATGTCAAAGTCAAAACTTTTTGTAAATGACGATAATACTGACGTGAAACTGTAGGATAAAAAACAAAAACAAAAAAACACATCATCCCAAACTGCTTATATGGCAGCCTAGCAGGGAGACTAGAGACTCCCCTGGCAGTGGCTTGTCTCCTCCAGACTCCCCTGGCAGTGGCTTGTCTCCTCCAGACTCCCCTGGCAGCAGCTTGTCTCCTCCAGAACAAAAGGCCCAAAAAAATGCTAAAATCCAACATGACTCTTCTGCCCCCTCCATCTACTGTTGGTGGGGGGTGTCAGGAGTTCTTTCAAATAAACTGGTGTTTTAACTTACTTCCATTTAAAAATCTTGTCTACCCATACTTATCAGCTGCTTTATGTCCTGCAGGAAGTGGTGTATTCTTTCCAGTCTGACACAGTGCTCTCTGCTGCCACCTCTGTCCATGTCAGAAACTGTCCAGAGCAGGAGAGGTTTTCTATGGGGATTTGCTGCTGCTCTGGACAGTTCCTGACATGGACAGAGGTGGCAGCAGAGAGCACTGTGTCAGACTGGAGAGAATACACCACTTCCTGCAGGACATACAGCAGCTGATAAGTACTGGAAGACTGGAGATTTTAAAATAGAAGTAAATTACAAACCTATTTAACTTTCTAGCATCAGTTGATTTGAAAAAAAAAAAAAAAAAAAAAAAAAAGATTACAACCGGAGATCCCCTTTAACAGCTGTGGTCCAGTAGACTGAAGCCCGAGGATCACTAATAGTCAAGCCTGTGGACGTTTCTGATCATCAGGTTTCGGCCTCCATTACATTTAGACCTGGAGAGTGAAAACGCTTTCATCATAGACATGTCACAACAATAACAACGCTGAATGCGCCTGGAAGAAAGCTGTGGACGCATTATAGTTAATGGCCTAGCCACTGGATCCCAGACAATAGAGGAAACACTCGGCGTGTAGCGAACGTTTCATTAGGCGGCGCGGTACACGTTCTCAGGACGGGCGGCTGGCGCGCTTCACTCATCGCTCCACATATAATGAGATCTTCCTTTTTGTTCTTTCTTTCCAGCCGAGTTTTTGATCATTTTTTTTATACTGGGCAACAAAATAAAGTGGCTAAAAAAGCAGATTCTACAAGTAAGAATGAGGCCAGGCTCACCTGTACCTGCTGTGCCGCCGGATGAGGATGGCGCTCAAGGTATAAAGTTAAAGAAATCTTTACTATACATAGATGAATCTTAAAGGGGTGGAAAAACATGGCTGCTTTCTTCATAAAACGGCGCCAATGAGTTTCCATTCAAGTGAATGGAGCTGAATTGTAATACCACACACAACCTGAGGACAAGGGAGGTGCTGTTTTTGCAAGAAAGTAGTTCTGCTTTTTCTAAACCTGGAAAACCCCTTTAAAAGTTCCCCCCCCCCCCCCATAAATGACACTCGCCAACACTGAGAATGTGGGTTGAATTGTGGTAGGGAGGGGCGGTGGTACATGAATGCTACTGCTCCACTGACACAGGTGGCTAAGTTCAGCTCTGGGGGGACATGGGAGCCATGTTTACAGGATCCAGCAGTCAGGCACTCAGACAGGGGATGGGTGTCATTTTTAGGAAACCCCTTTTGGCTTCACGAGAGGAAAAACCCCAAATGGTGTTTTTTTTACAGGCAACATTTTTTTATTTTTTGGAAAACCACTAAAACTTCTCAACAGAAGGCCAGGAACAGATTAAAAAAGAATGAGGAACATGAAGTAAGAACATACACCTCTCTTCTTTTAGCAAGATCCACTTCTGGCTTAATGGGGCTGCCCCACAATTACAAGATTTCCCCCTGTCCTCAGGGGACTCCAGTCCCTGTTCCTGAGGGGGTCCCAGCAGTCAGACCCTCTGGGATCAGATACCCCTTTAAGTTCACAAAACTTGATAGAAAACTGCAGATAAAAAAAAAAAAAAAAGCCACGCATGAAACCAACCTAGGGGCTCTATTAGACAGTGATACCATCGGTAAAGGAGCGGGGATCCCAATGATTGGCTCTTGGTCACAGAGTCTTTACAACACTCGATCAGTTTTGCAGCCGGGCCGCACGAGCGTTTACTGGAGGAAAGTACAGCCAATGGTTTTTTCAACATGTCACAATGGCCCTGACAAACAAAAGTTCTGTATACAGCCAGGTCAACCAATTCCAGGATTATTGATGCACAAGGAAGACGTCAAACCAACTATCTGCGGTCCGCTATAGGCAAACGTTCACATTCTGTTCGCATTGGTTTTCATACCCGAGGGCCACAATGGCTTACGACTGATAACGTCACTGCCCAATCTGGCTATAAAGTTTTGCGTATAAGGGAAAAAAATAGCTTCCTATGAGGCTTCCATCTGCCGGGGTGTCAGGAGATTCTTATCGGGAACAAATGGAAAAGCGTTCAGAGAGCAAAGACATCAGAGCGGCGGACGGCTTTGTATCCAACTGTGCAAACTGTGTTAAGTTGAAATAAGAAAAGCCGAATCCTACAGATACAACATGAAAACGTAACGCTAAAAAACAGAGAGAAATCAAAAGTCTAAGCAGCTGCCCGCCAGTCGGGCGTCTGTGGAAATGGTGGGGAGAGGCGGATCAGGCAGCTGCGAGTACTTCAACATTTATTCTGGGGACCTAATACCAATTAGTTTATTTGATTGGATACAATCTATCCCTGTTATGTTCCTGATTTACAATCGATCAGAGCTGGTTTTAATGCATCACGCTCTACAATAGGAAGCCCAACTGAGGAATGGGGTGCTAAGAGGGCACCTATGCCCCAATAACGTAACTGCCTCCAAGGCTACAAATGTCTACATTTTACCCTCAGGGGGCACAGAATAAGGATCAGGTGATAAACCGATAAGACCATCAGATCCTATCTTGTACTGGGATGGCTGTACATAAAAGATGATACATTGAGTTTAGGCAAAACCTGGCCCACAGCTACTTCACCCAATCTCCCCATACACATGCATGCCCAGTTCAACGGAGCAGACACGTATCCTGAATGAAGAGAGGAGGCTTTAGCTTCGGCATAGCTCTTGAATATAGATGAGTAAACTTGAGTATTTCAGGTTCCGAGTACTCAGCATTTCACTCCCGCTGAAGAATATGGATGAAGCCCTAGGGCCATAAGCCCCATGTTGTCCAGGACTCCCTAGGGTTGCATCCATCTTCTCTAGCTATCAGGAGTCGAATATGCCGAGTGTTTGGGTTCACACGAACCCAAACTTAGGGCTCTATTACACAGAAAGATCATTGTGCGAAAAATCGTTATATCGTGGCAATGTAAACGATAATCGCTCTGTGTAATTGCAGGCAACAATCGAAAAATCATTCGTATGTCGTTGACCGTTGATTTAGATCTGAACCTAAAATAATCGTTAATCGTTCGCTGTAATTCCACATTCGTTCGCTCAAGTTGCGCATTTGTTCACTAATCGTTCAGTGTAATTGCACATTATTCATTGTTTTGCTGGGATTAGAAGGAATAAATGATCGTAGTAACAATCGCAATAACGATCATAGTAATGATCGTACCTAACGACCATCGTTCTGTGTAATATGGTGAACGATTTTGGGTTAACGATAAACAATCTCGTTTGCGATCATTTATCGTTAGTTGATAATCGTTAAAAATCGCTCTGTGTAATAGGACCCTTACTGTATGTTATATCACTACTCTCGATTTAAGATGACATGTGAATAGAGCCTTACCAGACTAACCACACTTAACAAGCAGCTAACAAGGGTCAACACTGGTGGTCTCTGACACCCACTGCTAACAGCGACACTTGAGGAATCTCCAGGATACTCTATGACCACTTGTTTTCATTACTCTCACTAGTCTACTTCCTAATAAGTAAACAATGCAGAACGCTATGGGTCCGTACGTACAGAAAATATAGTAGAATCACAGACACGTTCCCTCCCAGGAAATAAGAAAAAAAAGCCAATACTGCAAAACATCTAACATGCCAGGAATTTCTGCAAGGTTGCCGGCACATCTTTGTCCCATAAGACACAATTACACGGCCACGCTGAGGTTTTACCACGTCTCACAAGGGGACTTACAAAGAAAGAGTTGAAAGCAGCAGGTCAGGAGGAGGGGACGGCTATAAACCTCCTGCAGAGGATTCCCAGGGAGATACCAACCAAGGAATTCACATCCCCCCCATCACTATGAACAGTCCGACATGAGGCAGAGATTTTACTGGAGCTCCCAAACAAAAGCCACAAAAAAAAAAAAAAAAAAAAAAAAAAAAGATAGAAAAGTAGTTATCATCCTTGACCAACATCTTGCACTTGAAGTGATCATTCTTCTTCAAGGTTCTGGCATCCCGTACTGGAGGAATGTTGGCCAACTCCTCCACACAGCACTGCCTCGCTTCTCTCCTGCTTCAGGGCATTCATTTTTGCAAAGCACTTAAGGACTTGAAGACAAGATGCCTGTTGCTTAGATCTTCGTCCTAGCGCAAGTCTGACGGAGGATGCGCGTTCCTTATACACAGATTTCCTCCAAGGAACACTGGATGAAGAGGCTGGAAATGCTTCTTGGACTTAAACTACAGTTACTTTCTGCTGCCAAAACAAGATGAGCGTGGGAGGGTGATCATTACCTGTCTACAGAAATAAATCTGTAAATGGGCGACAAGATCGGTAGAAACTGACTTTCAAGGATTCCGCAATTTGGGATACTCTGTGCCTTCCTGCCACTTTGTAGCTTTTACATCGATAAAGAGGCACAAAAAAAAAAATCTTTATTTTCCCTACTGTGAAACGCAACCAAAACCTTCACCTACATAGAAGAAGCTGGATATCAGAATTAGCATTTTTTTCGACCTTACACTTAGCTGCCTAAAAATAATAGACTTTACAGAAAATAATTGCAATCTAGTGACTTTGCACTATATGGTGAGGTTGGCGGCTGCGGCTGCATCCCACCCAATGAGTCACTTAAATGACACTTTCACACTTGGTGTCACGTCGGAGGTGACATATCACACTCTGAATAATGCAAATCCCACAATGCGGCCAAATCACTGCACTGTCTTAGGACGACCTCGCTGCTTTCCATTGTTTTTTTTATTCTTTTTTCCAGCACCCCCACTGCTGGGTTCTCAAGCGTCGTCACGTCAAAGAAATACGTTTTCAGATGTCATAGGTTTTAATCAATTGGGGCCTTAGTGTTCATAGTCAGGACCCATAATGTAAGCCTCTGGGACCATTCGGGTGTAATAAGACACAGTGGGAAGAGCAGTGGGGGGTTGCTAGGACATAAAAAAAAAAATATTTAAAAGGACAGGTACTTTATAAACAAGCACTGATATATTAGATCAGTACTCTTATCCTGCAATCCTGTACAGATCACTTTACAGCAGCCTCCTCTTATCATCACAGACACAACATCAACAACAACAAAGTCTCAGCTTAAGCCCCTATTACACTGGGCCACAGAGAAGAGCAAACAAGCGCTGTCAGTGCTCACTTGCTCCTCTTTCCCTGCTCGCTGCCAAAGCTATTACATGTGTTGGCAGCAAGTGGGTGAGTACAAGGGGGGGCTGCAGAACGCTGTGGGGGGGGGGGGGGGCTGCCTGGGTGATCCCTTGATCGTCCGGGCAGCTATTCCGTGGAGAAACGCCAGCAGATTGCTGCTATATTAGTCGTTTGTCTTTCAACATGTTGAAAGACAATCGGCATCAACGATCAGCCGACATCGTTAATGTCGCGCGATTGTTGCTTTCTATTACACAAGACGATTATCGGCCAATAATCGTTTTGTGTAATAGGGCCTTGAGTTTTGTCTCCAGTGGTGAGATTAAAAACTGCAAGATATCAGGATGATTTTATAATATAGAGAAAAATGTCACCAAAAATTCTTTAAGGGTACAAACCCACACACCGTATACACAGCAGATACGCAGAAAAAACGCAGCAGATTTGAAGCAGATTTGGTGGTGCAGATTTGATGCTGTGTCCAGTTATTTAGATCTAAACTGCTGCGTATTTGTTGCGTGTTTGTTGCGTGTTTGCTGCGTATCGCAGCAGTAAATAAGTTGCATATACGGTGTGTGGGTTTGTACCCTGAAACGTAAAAAAAATATTTAAACAATAACTTATTTTCTAATGATACATTCTCTTTAAAGTGAATCTGTATCCCCCTGCAACATTTCCTCCCCCCATTTCTAACACCAGTGATACCGTTTGAAAGCCACGTTCCGGACGATAGAACGGCACATGTGTTGGATTCTAATTGATACTAAAGATGGTCCTGCCCAGGAGGCATCACTCTAGAAAACAAGGACAGGGAGGAAGACTTAAGAGGCAGGGCAGGCCTAAAGCACTGAGGCTCTAGGCCTCGCCTCTTTGACACAGTATCACCGGAATAAAAGATTTTTTTTTTTTACAAAAACAAAGGTATCACAGGACGGGGCTTGGATTGAACGTGGGTTACAAACTGTACCAGCAGTGTAAGCGTTCCTACAGAACAAGAGAAATTCTTTGAAAAAAAAGTTTATTTTTACATTCAGCAATCCCTTTAATTTTTCCCTCCTGTTTGGGATCGGATCCAATGTTCACATAGAAAATCATCTCCTATATGAACTTCCCTGCAGATGTTTGTTGCTCCCATTATAACGCGTAACTGGAAACTGGTTGCTCATTTCCTAGTGAAGTCAGTCATTCCCCCCAGCCCGGTGTGTAGCAGGAATCTAATGGTCCAGTGCATCCATTGTGACCGTATTGCTATTTGGCCTGTCTGGCAGGCAGAGATGAGGAGATAGAGACAAGTGGAATCTGATAGCCGCCTAAACCCTTCTAAAAATCACAGTCTGGAGGCCACTGAACCGCCGGCATTGATCGCTGGGAGAGGAATGACTGAAATAGATCTCCTCCTTTAGCTGTGTGTCTTCTAAACAAGCGATCAATCTCAGCCAGAGAGAGAAATCCAGTCAAGCGGATCCCCTACAGCAGCACAATCCTGCCGGCCATAGATATGTAAGCTGCACCGTGCTGGCCGGCTCCGGAGCAGAATGCCGCCATGCCAGGCTTGCAATGAATTCCGTATTGGAGATCAATGGAGGCGTTACTTGTTCCTTTTACACTCCCTGTGGGTTTTTAATTTTCCGCTCGGACCCGAGCATTGTGAGAACATGAATGCTTTGTCGGCAGATGGTGCGGCATGAGGCAAAGCGCAGCAATCCGCAGCGCGGCAAGGTCACAAGTCTACATTATGGCTGCCATCATAAATAAGGTTCGCCATTCCGGGTAGTGTACAGGATCCCGGCCATAATCCCTATGTGTAAAGCGCCACCGTGACAGAACGCCATAATTATATCCGAGCTCAGGAAACCGGTTCTCTCGACTCTAAACAAACAATATGTTTCTGCATGTGACAAAGCGATAACAATCCCTGGAGCTGCTGTATATAGAGATATACCGTACAGATGTGTGTATGGAGGGGGCACAAGGAGCCGACATGTCGGCAGCAATTCAGCTCCTATAATAAGGCTCTGTATGAGACACATTGGGTGTCAGGAACTTTTCCTCCCAGGGTCCACTCCCATCCCATGCATTAGGCATTTAGCTCCCATAGAGAGGTGTATTACAGCTGTCTATATACAGCAGGGATTGGGGAACCTTCGGCCCTCTAGCCGAGCTAAAGCTTTGGCTGTCCAGGCATGATGGTAATTGTAGTTTTGCAACTGCTGGAGGGCAGCAGGTCCCCCATTACTGCTATGACTGCCATAAGGAGGAGGACATAAATGGCCGCCAGATACCTCTAGCATTACTGATCCCTGAGGTTGCAACTCAACACACCTCAGATTATCAGGATCTACCAATATTCGAAGAGAGCCCCAACAACACCTGAGTGATCTGATCCAGATACCCTTCAACCCACGGGTGTCAAACTCACAGCTGATGCAAAACTACAATTCCCATCATGCAAGTTTGACACCCCTGCTTCAGACATCTGTCTAAGCCGATGTTCTCAAGCTGTGGCACAACTACAACTCCCAGCATACCTGGACAGATAAAGGGGCAAGCTTTGGCTTCTTTCATGATGGCATAGGGCAATGTACATGTTCTTTTCCGTATGGTTTATTTTAGAAATCAGTCAAAAGCTCTCTCTTCTGAGATTATTTTTTATTATTATTATTATTACTGATTATTTAATATCCCCCTGACACATACAGAGAAAGGAAGGCAGGACCTTCTATTTTTGGTGGGAGTAAATGATTCAGAACCCACGTCTGGGATGGGAATTGTAGTTTTTCCACAAGCTGGAGGGCGGCGAGTTTGACACCTGTGGTATAATGTATATGAAGGCCTCCTGACAGACAGCGACGGGGGACAGACGTATCATACAGGACGGAATACAACGGTCTGACCCAAAGGTTTTCAGAAACAGCACCCAGCATCCCTAGAGTCAGAACACACCAACATTCTACCAAACCAAGGGGGTGGATAGATGGCTATAGCCAGTCCACAGATATCAAGTCAATGGTCTCTAGTCTGTAGCCCTCCAGCTGTTTCGTAACTACTACTCCTGCAAGTCACAGCACACTAAGGGTGGTATTCCACGGGCCGATGGGGCCCAATAAATGAGCGCCGATCTGCTAGATTGGCGCTCATTTACTAGGCCTATTCCATGGCCCTATTATCATTAAACAAGGGCTGCAGGGACATTGTTACCGAGGTCCTTGCAGCCCTAGCTTAACTAGTATACATTACCTATGCATGGTGCAGGGCTCCTCTTCTCCTGCTTCTCCCGGGGCCCCGCACGCTCCTCCAGCGTCAGGGCGGCCTGTCTCGGCTGACAGGCCACTCAGCCAATCACTGGCCGGGACCGCAGCGGCCAGTGATTGGCTAAGCGAGCCAGAGTGGCCTAAGTGATTGTAGCTTGAGCTGAGACAGGCCGCCCTGACGCTGGAGGAGCACGCGGGACCCGGGAGAAGCGGAAGAAGAGGAGCCCTGCACCCTGCATAGGTAATGTATATTGTCAGTCGCGCACCACTATTCCACGTAGCGGTGCGCGGTCGGTGCCTGACAAATATAGGTCCTAACCTATATCAACGATCAGCCGATGACAACGATCATCGGCTGATCGTTGTCTCTATTCCACAGAGCGATAATCGCTCCATGGAATAGGGCCCTAAGGGTCCTTTTACACTAAGCGATTTTTAACGATTAATGACTAACGATAAACGATTGTAAACAAGATTGTTCATCGTAAGGGTCGATTTACACAGAAAGATTATTTGACGGATTATCTGCCAAAGATTTGAAGCCAAAGCGAAAAACAGACTATAAACAGAGATCAGGTCATACAGGAAAGACAGATTTCTCCCCTCTTCAAATCCAATCCTGGCTTTGGCTTCAAATCTTTGGCAGATAAATCTGTCAGATAATCTTTCTGTGTAAATAGACCCTTAACCTGAAATCGTTCACCATATTACACAGAACGATAATCATTAGTTACGATCGTTACTATGATCGTTTATTCCTTCTGATCCCAGCAAAACAATGAACAATGTGCAATTACACTGAATAATTAGTGAAAAAATGCGGAACTTGAGCGAACGAATGTGGAATTATGGCAAATGATTAACAATTTTAGGTTTAGATCTAAATCAACGATGAACAATTTTTCGCTCGTTGCCTGCAATTACACTTAACGATTATCATTTAAATTCGAACGATTTAACGATTTTTCGCATGATGATCGTCCCGTGTAATAGGGCCCTAAGAGTCGTAGTAAAGAGAAGTGGGTAGTGCATTACACTAAAGCCAAAGCTAGTAACAGACTATAAGCAGAGAACAGGTCATAAAGGAAAGACTGAAATTTCTCCTCTTTTCAAATCCGCTTCTGGCTTTGGCTTAAAAAACATCTGTCAGATAAACCTGTCTGTGTAAACACACTATAAAATCTGTTATGACGTATACAATCCACCGTATCTGATATCCTTACAAACATCACCTGGGAAGTGTTTGTTTTGGCCGATGCGTCTCTGAGCAGCTTAAGACAAGGACGTGCCCTCCGGCTCCCGTCTACATTACAGTCCATAAAGCAGGTGCCCTATATACACTGCGCGCACACATGCATATCCTCCTAATAGTTCTGTAGTTTCCCGGTCTCGGTTAAACAGCGAGAGCATTCGGTATGTTGGTTGAAATTAGAAAGCATTGTGCTGTAGGGATGGAACGCGTCGTCACAAGCCTCGCACTATTATTGGACGCCAGCAATGCACACTCCAAAAATAACGCTATTTCCCGCAGTATTGTCTTACTAGGAGTCAATATATTTATACACACACATCTGCTGAATGCCACATATCTGTCAAATATAGCAACGTGACACCTCCCGCAGCGGAGGACCAGGACTTTGAGGGGTTAACCTTCTGTCGCCATTAACCAATGCATTGCACTATACACGGTCCTGGCAGCCAGGCGTTTAGTCAAAGGACACGTCAATGCACATATATTACCGGGCGTCATGTGACCTGGATTTCCACAGATGCAAATATCTCCTTCATTGTTACACGGGGTAATAAGACAAACACATCCAGACTCCTTAGAATCACCAGAGCTCTAGGTAAATATTCCCATTCACAGCAGGAAGATGAAAGTTTACTGAGCAGGTCTCGTATTTCCCTATAGAATGGGGCGTCTATTGTCCCTGTGTGAAGGTAACGTACGTCTGTGTGTGTGTGTGGTCTCCACTGATATCTATCATATGGAGAGATCTGCAATGCGCATACCCACACACCGCTCACCCTACAGCCCTGTCTAGGTCCCTACAGACACTATAAGAAATGTATAGGAGATGAGCAGCTCCCCCGGGAGGGGAGTAATGAATCCAAGCACATCACAGATGAGGTCTCTCCATGTAGCCGGCAGTTTGGTTACCTACTGACTATAGTGAACCCGGCAGGACATGCATGTCACATGAACAAACAATGTAGCAGCATAGACCTATAGTACTTCTCTATAGCATTACATCAATCTCAGCCGGGAGCGATTGTCTCTGTGTCTATGGCAACAGAGCAATCAATCATTTACGATCCGATTGGAAACGATTTTGTCTCTGGGGGGGAGGATCAGCGTTACCAGCACTGGCTGTCTGAGACCCCCAAGGGATAAGGGCTCAGGATGGGTGAAAATAAAAGGAAAGACAGGGAGAGAAACCCAATATACTGTAGGTATATAGATATGTTGTATCGTTCTATCTGATGTATATAGTATCTAATATAGGATATCTAGATATAGTGTATCTGTATAATACACAGAAGCTATCCAGGTATGGCGTATGGCTCTATATTGTATATGAAGGATATCTAGATGTAGTGGACCAGACTATCTAGTATATACACAGTGTATTGGGCTCTCTGGATACATTATTTGATGTATTATTGAAGGGTTCCTGAAGGACAGCAATGGAAAAATCCCCTCAAAGTCAGTGGGTTCTACAAGACTTAATGTAAAGTGCTAGTGAGCAGCTGTCGTGGCATTGTAAGGGTTAAGGGGTCAGTCCTGGTGACCTCTGACTAGCATGTATAGGGTAGGTACAGTGTGTATACAGAGGGTAGGTACAGTGTGTATACAGAGGGTAGGTACGGCGTGTACATAGAGGGTAGATTCAATGTGTACATAGAGGGTAGAATCAGTGTGTGTGTATATATATATATATATATATATATATATATATAGGATAGCTACAGTGTGTATATATATATATAGAGAGAGAGAGAGAGAGAGAGAGAGAGAGAGAGAGTAGATTCAGTGTATATATAGAGGGTAGCTACAGTGTATATATAGAGGGTAGCTACAGTGTATATATAGAGGGTAGCTACAGTGTATATATAGAGGGTAGCTACAGTGTATATATAGAGGGTAGCTACAGTGTATATAGAGGGTAGTTACACTATATAGAGGGTAGCTACAGTGTATATATAGAGGGTAGCTACAGTGTATATAGAGGGTATCGAGAATTTATATAGAAACGATGTGTAGAGAGTAGCTACAATGTATATAGAAGGTGACAATAGATATAAAGTATATAGATACAATGGATATAACGTATACAGGTGACTATTAATAATGTATATAGATACTGTAAACATAATGTATATAGGTACGATGTGTAGAGAGTAGATACAATGTATATAGAAGGTGACTATATATAATAAATATAGATACTGTAGATATAATGTATATAGATACGATGTATACAGATGCAATAGATATAGTGTATATAGATACACTGTATACAGATACACTAGATATAATGTATATACACTGTATACAGATACACTAGATATAATGTATATACACTGTATACAGATACACTAGATATAATGTATATACACTGTATACAGATACACTAGATATAATGTATATACACTGTATACAGATACACTAGATATAATGTATATACACTGTATACAGATACACTAGATATAATGTATATAGATACACTAGATATAATGTATACAGATACACTAGATATAATGTATATACACTGTATACAGATACACTAGATATAATGTATATACACTGTATACAGATACACTAGATATAATGTATATACACTGTACACAGATACACTAGATATAATGTATATACACTGTACACAGATACACTAGATATAATGTATATACACTGTATACAGATACACTAGATATAATGTATATACACTGTATACAGATACACTAGATATAATGTATACAGATACACTAGATATAATGTATACAGATACACTAGATATAATGTATATACACTGTATACAGATACACTAGATATAATGTATATACACTGTATACAGATACACTAGATATAATGTATATACACTGTATACAGATACACTAGATATAATGTATATACACTGTATACACTAGATACAAATGTAAGGAGCGCAGCAGGACAGAACCGCTGCTGACAGACAGACAGACAGGTAAAGCAATAGAGAGCAGATGAATAGAGCGATGGATAGATCGGCAGACCGATAGCTCGGATATCTCCATGGTAACCGTGTCGTGTGGTGCCGGCTGAGCCCCGGGGTCACCGCCCCTGACCCCTGACCCTGTCCCCTCAGTATCACATCCCCCTCACCTCGGGCGGCCAGTGCAGCACACACCAGCCCGGTGACGAGCAGCAGGCAGGCCGGGGAGCACCGCCACATCCCCGGCATCTTCTCCGCCCTCCTCCCGTGCTCCGGGTGCTAAGAGCAAGCACACGTCCCCTCCCCCTCCTCTGCTTGTCCTCCGGTAATCCGGGAGGGTGAGCCCTCAACTCCTGCTGTACGTGTCCCTCCTCCTCCGCTGAGGTGAGCGCGATATTCCCGGTCCGGTACCCGGTGCGGAGCTAAGATGGCGGATGCTGCTGAGAAGACGTCTCTGTGTCTGCGGGCACCGCGGCGACCGACTCCGCCCACTGCCACACCCACCAATCACTGCAACGTTTGCGTTCCAGGGTGTTGTAGCCACGCCCGTTTCAGGAGCTTTCCGCGGCTGCTATTGGCTAGCTGTGGAGCGCAGGATTTTCCCGCCCATTATGGGCTGAGGTGTTATACAAATAGCAGGGCCGCCCCCTGCCTGAGGGATGAGATGGGGCAGGCTCAGTGATGGGCGGGGGAGGTGCGGGAGGCATCGCCTGTATCCAGAGATGCTCTGCACCAGGGGCACACCCTGCCCGCCCGCCCGCATCCGTGTCACCTGTTATCAGGTGCTGCAGATTCTGCTCCCGAGGGACACCGAGCCCTCATGGCGGCACACCTGTCACCTGCTCACAACATGTGGCCGGACTATTACCTCAGATACCCTGTCCCTGACCTCAGCGGCCATAGCCCCGACCTGTTCCACTCAGTGCCCCATAATACCAGTCAGTGCCCCATAATACCAGTCAGTGCCCCATAATACCAGTCAGTGCCCCATAATATTACCAGCTAGTGCCCCATATTACCAGTCAGTGCCCCATAATATTATCAGTCAGTGCCCCATAATACCAGTCAGTGCTCCATAATATTACCAGTGAGTGCCCCATATTACCAGCTAGTGCCCCATAGTATTACAAGCTAGTGCCCCATAATATTACCAGCTAGTGCCCCATAGTATTACAAGCTAGTGCCCCATAGTATTACAAGCTAGTGCCCCATAGTATTACGAGTCAGTGCCCCATAATATTACCAGCTAGTGCCCCATAGTAATACCAGCTAGTGCCCCATAATACCAGTCAGTGCCCCATAATATTACCAGTCAGTGCCCCATAATACCAGCTAGTGCCCCATAATATTACCAGCTAGTGCACCATAATACCAGTCAGTGCCCCATAATATTACCAGCTAGTGCCCCATAGTAATACCAGCTAGTGCCCCATAAAACCAGTCAGTGCCCCATAGTAATACCAGCTAGTGCCCCATAATACCAGTCAGTGCCCCATAATATTACCAGCTAGTGCCCCATAGTAATACCAGATAGTGCCCCATAATACCAGTCAGTGCCCCATAATATTACCAGCTAGTGCCCCATAATACCAGTCAGTGCCCCATAATGATACCAGCTAGTGCCCGATAATATTACCAGCTAGTGCCCCATAATACCAGTCAGTGCCCCAAAATAATACAAGCTAGTACCCTATAATATTACCATCTAGTGCCCCATAATATTACCAGCTAGTGCCCCATAATATTACCAGCTAATCGCCCTATATTTCCAGCTAGTGCCCCATAGTCATAGACAATGCCCCATAATATTACCAGCTAGTGCCCCATAATACCAGTCAGTGCCCCATAATATTATCAGCTAGTGCTTCATAATACCAGTCAGTGCCCCATAATAATACTAGCTAGTGCCCCATAATATTACCAGTCAGTGCCCAATAATATTACCAGCTAGTGCCCCATAATACCAGTCAGTGCCCCATAATATTACCAGCTAGTACCCTATAATATTACCATCTAGTGCCCCATAATATTACCAGCTAGTGCCCCATAATATTACCAGCTAATCGCCCTATATTTCCAGCTAGTGCCCCATAGTCATAGACAATGCCCCATAATATTACCAGCTAGTGCCCCATAATACCAGTCAGTGCCCCATAATATTATCAGCTAGTGCCCCATAATATTACCAGTCAGTGGCCCATAATAATACTAGCTAGTGCCCCATAATATTACCAGTCAGTGCCCCATAATATTACCAGCTAGTGCCCCATAATATTACCACTTAGTGCCCCATAATACCAGCTAGTGCACCATAATAACACCAGCTAGTGCCCCATAATACCAGTCAGTGCCCCATAATACCAGTCAGTGCCCCATAATATTACCAGTCAGTGCCCCATAATACCAGTCAGTGCTCCATAATATTACCAGTCAGTGCCCCATATTACCAGCTAGTGCCCCATAGTATTACAAGCTAGTGCCCCATAATATTACCAGTCAGTGCCCCATAATATTACCAGCTAGTGCCCCATAGTATTACAAGCTAGTGCCCCATAGTATTACGAGTCAGTGCCCCATAATATTACCAGCTAGTGCCCCATAATACCAGCTAGTGCCCCATAGTAATACCAGCTAGTGCCCCATAATATTACCAGTCAGTGCCCCATAATATTACCAGCTAGTGCCCCATAATACCAGTCAGTGCCCCATAATATTACCAGTCAGTGCCCCATAATACCAGCTAGTGCCCCATAATATTACCAGCTAGTGCACCATAATACCAGCTAGTGCCCCATAGTAATACCAGCTGCTGCACCTTAATACCAGTCAGTGCCCCATAATATTACCAGCTAGTGCCCCATAATACCAGTCAGTGCCCCATAATATTACCAGCTAGTGCCCCATAATATTACCAGCTAGTGCCCCATAGTAATACCAGCTAGTGCCCCATAATACCAGTCAGTGCCCCATAGTAATACCAGCTAGTGCCCCATAATACCAGTCAGTGCCCCATAATATTACCAGCTAGTGCCCCATAGTAATACCAGATAGTGCCCCATAATACCAGTCAGTGCCCGATAATATTACCAGCTAGTGCCCCATAATACCAGTCAGTGCCCCTTAATGATACCAGCTAGTGCCCGATAATATTACCAGCTAGTGCCCCATAATACCAGTCAGTGCCCCATTATATTACCAGCTAGTACCCAATAATATTACCATCTAGTGCCCCATAATACCAGTCAGTGCCCCATAATATTACCAGCTAGTACCCTATAATATTACCAGCTAGCGCCCCATAATATTACCAGCCAGTGCCCCATAATATTACCAGCTAGTGCCCCATAATATTACCACTTAGTGCCCCATAATACCAGCTAGTGCCCCATAATAATACCAGCTAGTGCCCCATAATATTACCAGCTAAAGCCCCATAATACCAGTCACTGACCGATATTACCGGCTAGTGCCCCATAATATTACCAGCTAGTGTCCGATGATAACTCCTAGTGCCCCATAATAATACCAGCTAATGCCCCATAATACCAGTCAGTGTCCCATATTACCAGCTAGTGCCCTATAATAATACCAGCTAGTGCCCCATAATATTACCAGCTAATGCCCCATATTACCAGCTAGTGCCCCATAATATTACCAGCTAATGCCCAATGATAACTTCTAGTGCCCCCCTAATAATACCCCCAGTGCCCTATAATAATACCAACCAGTGCCCCCATCATACCTCCTAGGGCCCAATAGTAATACTGCCTTTATATTAACACAGTGGTGCCATAGTAATCTTTTGCCCTATAATAACACAGTCCCTCCATACTAATACAGTGCCCCATACCAACACAGTCCCTCTATACAAGTACATTGCCCCAATACCAACACAGTCCCTCCATACTAATACAGTGCCCCCATACCAACACAATGCCCCCATAGTTACACAGTCCCTTAATAGTAACACAGTGCCCCCATAGTAACACAACGCCCCCATAGTAACATAGTGCCCCATAGTAACACAGTGCCCCCATACTAACACCACACCCCCATAGTAACACAGTGCTCCATACTAACACAATGCCCCCATAGTTACACAGTCCCTTAATAGTAACACAGTGCCCCCATAGTAATACTGCCTTCATACTAACACAGTGCCCCCATAGTAATACTGCCTTCATACTAACACAGTGCCTCGATAATAACAAAGTTCCCAACACTAACATAGTGCCCCATAGTAACACAGTGCCTCGATAGTCACAAAGTGCCTCATAGCAATACTGCCTTCATACTAACACAGTGCCTCCATACTAATACAGTGCCCCCATGCCGACACAGTGCCCCATACTAACACAATGCCCCCATACTAACACAACGCCCCCATAGTAACATAGTGCGCCATAGTAACACAGTGCCCCCATACTAACACCACACCCCCATAGTAACACAGTGCTCCATACTAACACCACACCCCCATAGTAACACAGTGCCCCCATACTAACACCACACCCCCATAGTAACACAGTGCTCCATACTAACACCACACCCCCATAGTAACACAGTGCCCCCATACTAACACAACACCCCCATAGTAACATAGTGCGCCATAGTAACACAGTGCCCCCATACTAACACCACACCCCCATAGTAACACAGTGCCCCCATAGTAACACAACGCCCCCATACTAACACAGTGCCCCCATACTAACACCACACCCCCATACTAACACAGTGCCCCCATACTAACACCACACCCCCATAGTAACACAGTGCCCCCATACTAACACCACACCCCCATAGTAACACAGTGCCCCCATAGTAACACAACGCCCCCATACTAACACAGTGCCCCCATACTAACACCACACCCCCATACTAACACAGTGCCCCCATACTAACACCACACCCCCATAGTAACACAGTGCCCCCATACTAACACAACGCCCCCATAGTAACACATATTAGCAGCTGTGAGGATTTGTCTGTAAATCTAAATATCTAAAAGGTAAAGAGGCTGTAGCGGGGAGGGTCACATATCCCTGTGGTCTATAAAGTTGGGCAGAGATCTTAAAAATAAAAGTTACTGTAGTGACAAATATAAATAACCCCGACCATCCCTCCAAGCTATAAAATTATTACCAGACACAGCTGCTTTTCCAAGTCTAATTCCAAGAGGTTCTGCAGCAGCTGTGGACTGCTATAGCTACACTGCTTCTAGGAATATTCCTGTCACAGACAGTGTCCTGCTATAAATAAGTAAAGGACAGACTGAGATGCTATTATATTTATACACTAATATAAGAGCCAAGACCATTATATAGATAGAAGCGCACCCAGCGGCTTCTGGCTCTGCTTTCTGGCCTCTAAAATATCTTAAAGGGATATTCTGGTTTCAGCAAATAAATGGTGCCAAAAAGTGCCAGAGATTTGTAATTTACAGTCTTATAGTACTTATCAGCTGCTGTATGTCCTGCAGGAAGTGGTGTATTCTTTCCACTCCAGAGAGCAGGAGGGGTTTTCTATGGGTATTTGCTGCTGCTCTGGACAGTTCCTGACATGGACAGAGGTGGCAGCAGAGAGCACTGTGTCAGACTGGAGAGAATACACCACTGACTGCAGGACATACAGCAGCTGATAAGTACTGCAAGAGTGGAGGTTTTTAATAGAAGTAAATTACAAATCTCTGGCTGCAAGCAGAGATTTTGGAATCTGTGAGCAATGAATCCAGTAAGTATATTGGAATATATTTTCTACTTAAAGTGCAAAAAAAAAAAGTAGTTGGAATGATGGAAATGACAATGTGTTTGGGACCATAGATAGCTATAAAGAACAATAATTGTTCACAGTTATATTAGTTATCGCTATGTATTTGTGCAAAAAAATACATTTGGTCCAAAATGGATCCTCATAAAAACCTTCCTTCTCTAATAAATTCTATAAATACTTCTTTGTGACTACCCCCATCATATAAATACTTGCACCGTACAGTCATACGCTAGTGTTACACTTTAGGATCATTTGTTCCTAAGGCAAAAATTCTTCTTCTTCCCCTGGAGCCTGATGACAAGGAGAAGCATGTAAACCATGTGCGAGTCCTGTATGAAACAACGCAGGAGGTAAGATTTACCCCATTCATTCACATAGGACACGGATGGGGAACCTACAGCCCTCCAGCTGGTGCAAAACTACAATTCTCATCATGCATGCACAGCTAAAGCATGATGGGAATTGTTGTTTTGCAACTGCTGGACGGCTGATGTTTTTTTATCATTGATTAAAAGGGTAGTTCAGCAAAAAAAAAAATAATATATATATATAATTTTTTTTTTAACCCCTTCAAGACCAAGCCTATTTGCACCTAAAAGACCAGGCTCATTTTTCAAAATCTGACCTGTCTCACTTTATGCGCTTATAGCTCAGTGATGCTTTAACGTATGCTAGCGATTCTGAGATTGTTTTTTCGTCACATATGGCACTTTATTTTAGTGGCAAAATTTGGTCACTACTTTGTGTGTTTTTTGTGAAAAACATCAAAATATCATGAAAAATTGAAAAAATTTGCATTTTATGAACTTTGAAATTCTCTGCTTCTAAAAAAAGAAAGTGGTATCACATAAATTAGTTACTAAGTCACATTACCGATATGTCCTCTTTATTCTGGCTTCATTTCATAAACATATTTTACTTTTTTAGGGTGTTACGGGGCTTAGAAATTTATCAGCAAATTACCACATTTTCGTGAAAGTTTCCAAAACTGATTTTTTTAGGGACCAGTTCTTTTTTT
Organism: Dendropsophus ebraccatus; assembly: GCF_027789765.1. Classification (NCBI taxonomy): domain Eukaryota; kingdom Metazoa; phylum Chordata; class Amphibia; order Anura; family Hylidae; genus Dendropsophus; species Dendropsophus ebraccatus. The sequence continues at coordinate 9,897,106 of NC_091465.1, forward strand.
AAGTTGATTTAGGAGGTTTGTATACTGGAAACCCCTATAAGTGACCCCATTTTGGAAACTACACACCTTAAACAATTAATCTAGGGGTATAATGAGCATTTTAACCCTACAGGGGCTGGAGGAAAGTATTCACCATTAGGCCGTAAAAAAATGAAAAATTAAAATTTTCCAATAATATATACGTTTAGATTAAAGTTTCTCATTTTCAAAAGGAACATGAGAGAAAAAGCACCCCAAAACTTGTAACGCAGGGTACTACGTTACTACGGTACTACGGTACCCCATATGTGGGCGTAAACCACTGTATGGGCACACAGCGGGGCTCAGAAGGAAGGGAGCGCCAATTAGCTTTTCCGTTGAAGATTTTGCTGAAGATGTTTCCAAGCGCCAGGTGCATTTGCAGAGCCCCTGTAGTGTCAGCAGAGAGAAAAAAAACCATAAGTCACCCCATTTTGGAAAGTGCACCCCTCAAAGAATTCATCTTGGGGTAGGATGAGCATTTTGACCCCACAGGTGTTAGAGGAAAGTATTCAAAATTAGTAAAAATGAAAAACTCTAATTTTTCCAATAATATGTTCGTTTAGTTTGAAATTTCTCAATTTCACGAGGAACAAGAGAAAAAAAGTACCCCAAAATTTGTAACGCAGGTTCTCCTGAGTAAAAAGGTACCTCATATGTGGGCATAAGCCACTGTATGGGCACACAGGAGGGCTCAGAAGGGAAGGAGCGCCAATTAGCTTTTTCAATGCAGATTTTGCTGAAGAAGTTTCTGAGCGCCGTGTGTTTGCAGAGCCCCTGTAGTGCCAGCGGAGTAAAATCGGAGTAAAGTCACCCCATTTTGGAAAGTGCACCCCTCAAAGAATTAATTTTGGGGTGTGGTGTGCATTTTGACCCCACAGGTATTAGAGGAAAGTATTCAAAAGTAGACAGTAAAAATTAAAAACTCGAATTTTTCCAATAATATGTTCCTTTAGTTTGAAATTTCTCAATTTCACGAGGAACAGGAGAGAAAATTCACCCCAAAATCTGTAACGCAGGTTCTCCTGAGTAGAACGGTACCCCATATGTGGGCATAAACCACTGTATGGGCACACAGCCGGGCTCAGAAGGGAAGGAGCGCCAATTAGCATTTTACGTGCTGATTTTTCTAAAGAAGTTTCTGAGCGCCCGGTGCGTTTGCAGCGCCCCTGTAATGTCTACAGAATAGACCCCCCCAAAAGTCACCCCATTTTGGAAAGTACACCCCTCAAAGAATTCTTCTTGGGGTAGGATCAGCATTTTGGCCCCACAGGTATTAGAGGAAAGTATTCAAAATTGGCCAGTAAAAATGAAAAACTTGAATTTTTCCAATAATATGTTGGTTTAGTTTGAAATTTCTAAATTTCACAAGGAACAGGAGACAAAATGTACCCCAAAATCTGTAACGCAGGTTCTCCTGAGTACAATGGTACCCCATATGTGGGCATAAACCACTGTATGGACACACAGCAGGGCTCAGAAGGGAAGGAGCGCCAATTTGCTGGAGCAAAACCGCAGCTAGTAATAGTTATTAGAATAGCGCAGTTACTAAAATAAAATAAAAAAATTAGATTACAGGTAATGTGGGGTGGTTTCGGACAGTCTAGGGTGGTTCCGGGTAATCTGGAGGTGGTTCCGGGCAGTCTGAGGTGGTTCCGGGTAATCTGGGGTGGTTCTGGGTAATCTGGGGTGGTTACGGGTAATCTGGGGTGGATACGGTCAACATGGGGTGGTCACGGGCAACCTGCTGTGGTTACGGCAACCTGGGGTGGTTACAGGCAACGTGGGGTGGTTACAGACAATCTGGGGTGGTTACGGACAATCTGGGGTGGTTACGGACAATCTGGGGTGGTTACAGATAATCTGGGGTGGTTACAGACAATCTGGGGTGGTTACGGACAATCTGGGGTGGTTACGGACAATCTGGGGTGGTTACGGACAATCTGGGGTGGTTACAGATAATCTGGGGTGGTTACGGACAATCTGGGGTGGTTACGGACAATCTGGGGTGGTTACAGATAATCTGGGGTGGTTACAGACAATCTGGGGTGGTTACTATCTGGGGTGGTCATAGGCGACGTGCGGTGGTCAGAGGCAAGGTGCGGTGGTCAGAGGCGACGTGCGGTGGTCAGACGCAACCTGCGGTGGTTGCGTGCAACCTGGGGGGTTACATGTAATCTGGCATGATTACGGGCAACCTGGGGTGGTTACGGGCAACCTGGAGGGGTTACAGACAATCTAGAATTGTTACGGATAGACTGAAGTGCTTATAGGTAATCTGGGGTGGGTACATATAATTTGGGGTGGTTACAGGCAATCTGGGGTGATTACGGACAATCTGGAGGGGGTCACTGGCAACGTGCGGTGGTTACAGGCAAGGTGCGGTGGTTACAGGCAAGGTGCGGTGGTCAGAGGCGCTATCACTTTTTATCCCCTGTCACCAATTATTTATGGTGACGGGATAAAAAGTGCCTGGAGCACATGGTACAAGCGATCAGCGGTATATAGTATATACCGCTGATCGCTTGTACCGGGACACCACAGGGGGGTCCCCGATCACTGCCCCATGCTCTCCGCTACCTACAGTGGCAGAGAATATGGGGCTTTCATTCATTTTTACTTTAGATGACTGTGAACAGACATTAGTATGTTCACAGTGATGGCGGCGGCCATCTTGGATCTGATGGCCGCCGCTGGGAGGGGGGGGTTAGTTACCGGGGCACTAGGGGGGCTGATCTGGGGTCTGATTTTACTTATTTCATCTCCCCCCACCGTGTTCACGGTGGGGGGAGATGAAATACAGCGGCGGCACCGGCCCATTAGTGACCACCGTATATATACAGATTGCTGACGTGAAGGGGTTAAATCAACTGGCTTCAGAGATTTGTAATTTACTTCTATAAAAAAAAAAAATCTCCAGTCTTCCAGTACTTATCAGCCGCTGTATGTCCTGCAGGAAGTGGTGTATTCTTTCCAGTCTGACACAGTGCTCTCTGCTGCCACCTCTGTCCATGTCAGGAACTGTCCAGAGCAGCAGCAAATCCCCATAGAAAATCTCTCCTGCTCTCCAGACTGGAAAGAATACACCACTTCCTGCTGCTGATAAGTACTGGAAGACTTGAGATTTTTAATAGAAATACATTACAAATCTCCGGCACCAGCTGATTTGAAAGAAAAAAAAATTGGTGAACTACCCCTTTAAGGGTAACACTGCAATCCATCATCATCCATTCTATATTGGAGAGATGAATTAGTAACACCGCCATGTAGAACACTGCCTGCACCTGCGCCCCTGGTGTTTTCATACCCATCTTATATTTACGTACAAGACAAACCTCTTAAGAACAATTTACCCAAACAGTGATGATGAACTTGATGCTTATGAACGGCCTTCAGTTCTGTTACTATAGAAACCGGCTCCATTAACATATTTACTAATCTGAAGAGCTCTTTATTCTTCTACAACATTTTTTTTTCCCCCTTAACAAGTGGCGTGAAGTGCGTGAGTTACAAAACTTCTACCACAGCACTTGTAGGAAGGTCTCAGCAGTGGGGGCCATGATCTGAGACCCCAATCACGCCACTATCTCCTATGGGCTCTAAAGATCGTCTGGCTTTAGGGTGCCTTTACGCAAAGACATTTATGAAGCCAACACTAGGAATAGATTAGAGAAGAGGAGAAATCTCAGTCTTTCCTTTATGACCTGTTCGCTGTTTATAGTCTGTTCCTGGCTTTGGCTGTCAGATAATCTGTCTGTGTAAACTCACCCTAAAACCAACTTCAGACTAAGGGCCCTATTCCAGGGGCCGAGCAAAGATGTAAACGAGCGCCGATCTGCTAGATCGGTGCCTGTTTACTGGGCCTATTCCACGGCCCCGATGATCGTTAAGCGAGGGCTGCAGGGACATCGTTACCGATGTCCTTGCAGCAATACATTACCTGCAGGGCTTCTTCTCCGCTCTGTCTTCCTCCCCGGGTCCCGCTCGCAGCATCAGCAGCTCCGGAGCGGTCTGTCTGAGTTGTCAGACCGCTCAGCCAATCACTGGCCGCGGCGTTCCCGGCCAGTGATTGGCTGAGCATCTGACAGCTCAGTCAGGCCGCTCCGGAACTGCTGCTGCACGTGGGACCCGGGGAGGAAGACAGAGCGGAGAAGAAGCCCTGCAGGTAATGTATGATGCTGCTTGAATCGTCGGTCGCCCCCGTGCACCGCTATTCCACCGTAGTGATGCGCGGTTGGCGAACAATGATTTTAGGTTTAAACCTAAATGAACGATCAGCCGATGACACAATCATCGTCTGTTTGTTCTCTCTATTCCGAGTGATAATACGCCGAATCGGGCTGAATGAGGCCGATTCGGCAGATTATCGCTCCCGTGGATTAGGCCCCTAAGGGCCCTATTCCACGGGACGATTATCGTTTGCATAATCGTTAACGATTAACTATTTCAAACAACTGCTATTGCGAACGGCCTGAAATCATTCACCCATTTACATGAAACAATAATCGTTACTTATGATCGTTCTTGCGGTCGTCTTGTCGTCACTATTGCGTTCGGTGATACTGCGAATGACCGAATGACATCTTATTCAATGCGAACGAGCAACGATAAAAATAGGTCCAGGTCTTATTTCTCGTTCGTTGTTTAATCGTTAACTGCTATTCAACCGAACGATTATCATTTATATCCGAACGATGTAATGGTAATTCGAACGATAATCGTCCCGTGGAATAGGGCCCTAAGGCTATGTTCACACAACGTAAGAGACCAGGTCACGGAATGGCCAGTCTCTGAAAAGATCATCCCGATGATCTTTAAGGCCGCAGAGTCCTGATGCGGACACATCCGTGCACGTCTGCATCAGAACTCCCCACAGCACACTATGGAGCGTACAGCCGGAGCAGCTCCATAGTGTGCACTGACAGGTCAGTTGTTTGTGGCGCCACTAGGGATGCCGGCCGGAGCGTGTACTATGTGTATATGCTCCGGCTGGGATCCCATAGACGGCCAGGTTAAGTATGTTTTCGTAATAATCACGGCCGTTGTACAAGAGCCCTGGTTTTACAAAAATATACGTTGTGTGAACATAGCCTTACAATGCATACTAGGAGTTAACCCTATGTTTGCCAAATGATATTCACAATAATAAATCATATAATCCAGGAAATGGAATATGGAACAGTACATATGAATGATATATATACATCCTCATATGGACTAAAGAAACAAATAGATAACCTACCAGTTTACATCTAAGTAAATCATCATTCTTCAGATTACAGATATAAGTCTAAATCACCAATTAGGTCACATTGATTGTACTTTTTATGAAAAGAACCGCCATTATTTTCAATTTACACAACAGCCGTTCTTTTCATAATGTAATGATTTGCATTGAAGTCAATGCAAACAATGGCCGTTGTATCACACAATGTATTGAACAACAACTACAGCCGTCGAAATAATGATCATGTCAATTATTTCTGGCCGCTGTCCATAGACTTTAATGCAGTTTCATTTAAAACAACGGCCATTGTTTAATAATCAAAAAAACTGACCTTTTTTTGAGTACCAAATATCATCTGATGATTATATGTTGTGTGAACATAGCCTTAAGATGAAGAAGCTTTCTACATAAATATAAGCCAAATGGAGCACAAGTGTTCAGCTTATAGTGAATGTACCATCAGGCCCAGGCTGAAGCACTGGGGGGCAGGCCGACCCACCCCCAGTGGGAGGAAACCCCAGCCCCTCTATGATGCGGCTTCATTGATTGTAATTGAGACGCATCATAGAGGGGCGGGGGGGGTTCCCCCCCACTAGGGGTGTATGGGCCCACCTCCAGTGCTTCAGCTCGGGCCTGATGGTACATTCACTTTAAACATCCAATAAGCTTTACCGTTTCCTACCCTGTGTTGTATATCTCCCCCTCAGGCAAATCTATAAATCGTTTATAGATTTGCCAGATGGGGCTCTGTGTTGGTGGATACTGGGTTAATAATGTGGAGGTTAGTGATAGCCATTTTGTGGGCCAACACTAAGGGGGACACTTATTAAGTCTGGCGTTTTTTACGCCGGACTTATAAATGCCCCCGCATCCGGCGCTAGGGGGATTTATGTAGAGGCGGACTGCCTCTACATAAATCCCATGCGCTCTGGTGCGCACCGCCGAAAACCTAAGCCAGCTGAGGACTAGAGTAGGTTTTCGGCGTATCTTTTCGCGGAACGGATGGTAAATCGCGCGGACTCTGAGTCCGCGCCCTCCGTTCCGCCCCCTTCACACCCCCTCCCCGCCCCCCGGCGTACCCGGCGGAAAGTGCCGATTTGCAAATATTTTATTCGCAAATCGGCCATTTGCAAATACAATATTGCGCAAATCGGCAATTTCCGCCGAAAACCCCCGGAACGCCAGATGATACATGTCCCCCTAAGGGTGCTCTGCTGCATTAGCGGCTGTGGCTACTGCATGCACTTGTGAACTGCAGGTGAGACCTGGAATTTCAAGCCTTGACTGCAGTTGCTAGTCGCACATGCTAGCTAGGTGGTGAGCACTGCAGGGAAGAGTGCCCACAGAGTGCTGAAAGATTATTGGGTGTCATATTGGGAGAGAGACTGACCATGAGGCTCCATGACGTCACCCACTGATTTTCCTATTCACTAGACAGCGAGTTATGCACACTTAGGCTATGTTCACACTACGTAAAACTGTTCTGTGACTCGGCCGGGGTCGCGGAACGGCCGGTCTCTTACTGTGTGTGAACATAGCCTTCTATGTTGGCTATGACCCTTTTCTTATACCGACCCCAGAGTAAAAGGACAAAGATAATGGAGCTTGTTAATGGATGTGTAATTGTTGTGGGTCCTGACAGCCGGGAAATGGTAACCGTACCATTACCATACTAGCGGCTACACATGATCCGCCTTGTGTGATCTGTATCCCAACAAATTTACATCAGATTTACAGTTATATATATCTCAAGACCTCCCCCCCTCCCCAAACTGTTCCTCAACATATGGCTCTCCATCTGTCAGGAAAACTACAACTCCTGTCATTTCTTGACATGATCAGCTATCAATGCATGTTGGAAGTTGTAGTTTTAGGAAACAGAATATGGAAACACAAGAAGCCTTTTGGGCAACAGCTGGAGAGCCATAGGTTGGAGACCATTGCTATAGACCAGGGATGGGGAAACTTCGGCCCTCCAGCTGGTGCAATACTACAATTCCCATCATGCTAAAGCTTTGGCCGTCCTGGTGTGATGGGAATTGTAGTTTTGATATAGCTGGAGGGCTGAAGGTTTCCCCATCCCTGGTCTATAGACCATTGGTGTTTAACTGTTCACCCACACATGGTTGCATACATGAGGACAAGTAGCGTAACCTATATTTATACACCGGGAGATGTTATAACATGTTGTCTGAATGGAGTTTTCCTTTTAGTCCTCTCAGCTCCTGCAGTCCATCTATTACTCTTTTTTTTTTTTTTTATGTTTTTTTGTTAATGCAAATACCTCTCGGAGATATTCACAGCGTGTTGCGGGCCGCTAACATATTCGCATAAATTAAAATAATGTCTGCATTATAATGAGATTTTTTAGAACAACTTGAACTTGTCACTTCAAGAGAGGAAACATCTTAAGTCTTTGTAATGAAAAAAAACTTCTCAGACCAACCTGATTTTCCCAAAGCAAAAGGCGGAATATTAATATCAGCGCGATGGGGAGTAAATGAAAACACGTCTTCTCTGTCTCCGCTCATAACGCCGACCGCGTTACATAACCGGATCGCCCTGAAGACCTAATGACGACAACAGACTTTTTTCAATATATATATTTTTTTTTCATATGCCCTTAACCCCTTGCTGACAACTGAAATACATTTAGGCTCCGTGCACATGGAGCAAAAGTGGCGGAATTCTCCATTGCGGAATGCTCATTCTTTATCACGGGGAGAGGACGCACGCGAGTCTCCCATAGACTATCATTATGACAGGAAGGCTGGCGGCATTCCGCCGCGCAATTCCGCCACTTTTGCTTCGTGTGCACAGAGCCTTACTGCGGAGCAGGTAACTATCCTATTAACACATTGGTCACATATTTTTTCCATTAGGCTGTATCTATGTTTTCCAAGACTCCCTCGGGCTGCATCCAACTTCTCCAGACACCAGTAATCAAATGAAAAGTGCTTGGGTTTGGATTTGCTCATCTCTATTCTATATCAGACGATCATACTGATCAGCTCAGGACTCGTTTGGAGTAGAAGCTTCTGATAAACATCTCTTTTATTATCCCTGCCTTTTGCAGTATGGTGCGGATTATACCATATGCTCTGTGTATTTCTTATGTTTCTCCACCCCTTTGTTCTAGCCTTGTTTTATTCTTAGCCTTGTTTGCTTCTGTGGTTCGTTCTTTCATAGTCATTGTTTCTGTATCCCGTAGTCGCTGATGTTTATTCCCGCTTGATCTTGTATTTGCTCTTTAGTTCATCACTGATCAGTCTTGGTCTTTGTCTCTGGGTCCAAAGATCCTTATGTTTGTGTTAGTATCAGATTTGTAAAGTTTTTCAGGGAATGTGTCTGCTGTTGGGGGTCTTTGTTCAGGAACAGATCTAAGGATAGATTCAGGGCTAGTTTTGTAGCCTGTTTATTTATACCAACACCCATTTCCGCAATCATTCAGCTCCCGTCATCTATTGGTGACCTCTTATTCTTAATATTTGTTACCTGCTTACATTTATACATGCTATAATACATGTATATATTCAGGGTCAGACTGGGGTATCTTGAGGACCCTTCAGAGGAAATGATCCTGGGGACCCAACAATGAAGAACCAGTTAGAAACAATATGTCAGTAAGTGTTTGTTCAGGTTCTAAAGCTGGGGGCCTACCGGAGGATGCTCCAGTCCTCTAGTGGGCCAGTCCGACACTGTATATATTTTCCTTGCAATTTTCTAGTTTTACAGTTTTAAGTAAATCCTGGGGTTATATGAGTACTTGCAGCCACTGTTAGGACCCAGTAAAGGTGACTATTATAGGTAAAGTGCAGACCTGCCATCTTACTCATTACAACATACATACTTTGTATTCACTTTCCACATTTGTTTATAAGGGTCCGGTTCCTGTTTTCGGAGCCCCTCCTGTGGGTTTGGGGCCATCAGGTTTCTCACTCTCCCTCCAACTCACAGACCCCCATCTCTAGAGGCCATCCATGACGTACAGCTCCTTGGTGGACACTGGGGTGGCAGCCGAGGTGGAAGACAAAAGGAAGATGGCCTTGTGGAGTATTTCTTCATGCTTATTTCTTAGGTTGCTGCTTACATGGATCTGGTCTGCTCCTCCACTGAAGTGACCTACATAGATCTTCTGACGCTGCAGGCCCCGGCAGGGAAGGATTTTAGCTTTCAGTCTATTGTTAAAACTTGCCGCACTCCTCAGGTTTCTTCCTTTCCCTTCCACTTTGTAATGAAACTGCTGAGACTTTCTCAGCATGTATATGAGTGGAAACATCACAGGGAGATTCACCATGATGGATGGATTGTCAGGGATAACCTGGATCACTGGCTGCCAGACATCCCAAATATTCTGCCGCATCCATCTAATAGGGGTCAAATCCATTCACTCATCGCTTGTAGTGGTTGTATGGGAAGGGTCTGAAGACAATGGCGGAGCGTCATACAGGTTAATGGCCTCTATCACACAGAGACAGCACACTTTGGAGGCTTGGTGACACAGAAAATTCTGTGTGTCCGCCAGGTGTGCACAGGTCCTATGCGTTACTGAGGTTTCTGATCTTAAATGCCTCTATAGCAGGGATAGGGGACCTCCAGTTCCCATCATGCTTCAACAGTGTCCAGGCATGACGGGAATTGTAGTTTTGCAACAGATGAAGGGCAGAAGATTCCCCGACCCTGCTCCGTACAAAGATTTGACCATCTTGGCTTTGCTCAGAGAGTTCTGTTACGGGAACTTTTATTAATTCACAGGCCTTTGCTTAGAGGAGAAATATCTGATCAGTGCCCAAGTGGTTTGAGATTTATATAGAACGCTTTGATTCTGGTGTAAAGGTGGCCGCACACATAAGATGGCTGGTTCTGTCAGCTATATTTTCAATTTCCCCATACACATAAACCCTGGATGAGTATTCATGTGTCCAGAATAGAGACAGCTATACCACAGCCAGATCCTTCTGTCCCTTTCTAGACTCCTCTATCCTCTCCAGACAGACTCATCTATCCCCTTCTGAATTCGCAGTTTATTCCAGACTCCCCAGTCCTCCCTTTGGACTACTCTATCCCTTCCTGGCCCCTCCAGACTCCACTGTTCCCCCTAGATTCCTCGATCCCCTTTAGATTTCTCTGTCCCTTCCAGATTCCTCGATTCCTCCGCAACCCCCCCCCCCCCCCCTCGCCGTCCCCTCCAGATCTCTCTGTCCCCCTCAAGACTCCTCTGTCCCCTCTAGCCCACCAGTCCCCTCCAGATTATTCTGTCTCCTCCAGACTCCTCTGTCTCTTTTAGATTCTTCTATTCTCCAAATCCTTCTATTTCCTACAAAATCTCCCTCCAGACTCTACTGTCCCTTTCCAGACTTCTCTGTTCCCCTCCAGAATCCTCTATTCCCTCCAGACTCTTGTGTCCTCCCCAGACTCCTCTGGCTGTGGTTTGTGTCCCCAGGGACAAAATGATTGGGTAATAATCCAACATGCCGGGCCAGTTGAAAGTGTTTTCTGTGCATGGCCAGCTTCATTGTCACACGTATCTATGACCCATGAGAAGCTCATAGGATGGATTCCCTGATTTATAAAGGGGGGGGGGGGGTAATAGGTGCGCTTTAAGGTTTGGTTTTCCCCTGCAGCAGATCAGCGCCATTCAGCAGCATTTCCCCTTCTCTTTCACCTGTAAGTGCGGAGTCTGCAGATGACTGGTAATAGCAGAGCCTGGAATTACATGTTTGCTCTAATTGTTAATGCCATATAAACAGTGCAGCTTAATGTCGGCTAACACAGCGGGAGGGGAGTTTGCTTTTAGGCCTCGTCTCTTTGTTCTTCTGTCATATTGATCACACTGCCGAGACTTTGGCAATTATTACAATTATAGTAACAGAGGCAATCACTTCATCCTAATTTAGTCTCGCCAACTACGGGGGCCCCCTGGGATCACAACTCCTCAGAATCTGAAAAAAACACTCAGAGGGGGAGCAAAACGTGAGTGACCTTCAGTCTATCATCAATACCTGCACAACTTCTGAGAACTCCCAATAATCCGGCATCCAGTCATCCAGCAAGAGACACAAGAACAATAGCAGACAATGGGACAGAGGGAACCAATTACCACTGATATAGATTCATATATATACACTGTATATATAATATTTTAATGATTTATACTACACCCCGCTGTGCTCCACGCAGTCAGAGCTCCACGTAGCCTGATTATCACAATTTACATAATTACAGGATTACAACATTTCATTAATCTCTGTACAATAGGAAAAAGAAGCGACTGTGAAGTTATAGAATAGAGGACATCGCTACTATCTGCTGCTGACAGATCCGCTTGTCTTCCGATGGGTTTTGGATGCGTGCCTTTTTAGATGCTCTTTTTCAGATCCCTATAGCTTTCAAAAAGTCAGCATTTCCCATCAAAGTAGACGAATCCTCAAATTTTTGTGGCATTTAGATGCGTTTTTTTTTTTTTTTTTTTTTTTTACTCTTTTTGTTCATGTAAACATACCCTAACGGCTAGGCTTACACATAGTATTCCGGTTAGTGTCAAGGAGACACACAGTACCTTTCATATATCTGTCTGTGCTTCCAGAATGTAGAAAAATGCTTTTATTCTCCAGTGAAAAGTGTGGGAGAGGCATTCCCAAATCTCTGATCTGCTGAAATGCCTCCTTGATCCCTTTCCCATGAGTTATAAGCAGGGTCAGGGATGGATAGGGGAGCAAGGAGGCATTACAGCCCTCAGCACTTGGGCTTGGGTTTTGCATTGGAGAAATGTTCTGGAAGCACAGACAGATATATGATAGGTACCATGTGTCTCCTTGACCTAACAGCATCTACCATGTTTCCACGAAAAGGCAATCTTCTCCCCTCTCTGTGTTATGTGATCTGGACGGCTGCATAACGTAAGTCTATGGGGCTGCCCCAAAGGCACAGCAGCACAGCCTTCTCCCAACTTGTTCTGATTGGTTCCAGATTACCAGGATGTTACTGTACATGAAGGTGCTGGGTCCTCCTTATTGCAGAGCTGCCCCCTGAGGCTCAGCCTGATCCTGAGAAGCTGCTGGTAAATTATTGAGTAGAAGATGGAAGCAATATTCCTTCTCCTATTCCTCATTCGGCCGCTCACAATATTTTCCCTTTGTGCAGTGAAGGTCAGAGGGAAGTCTGTTCTGCTGCATTATTCATGTCCATCTTCCCCCAGTAAAAGATCAGAACTGATTAGAAAAAATTCTTGGTTCCAGAAATATTTCTTCTCTTTAACCCCAAGCATCTTGCAATCGCTCCGCTGGGCTTGGAGGCCTCAACATTTGTCAGGCCTAAGTGTGCCATCAATGGAGGTTATGGGCCGCGCCGCCCCGGGAGCCGCTCTATACTTGTACAGTCAGGTCAGGTAGATACTGAGGCTGACAGTCCACAACTCTCTGTAATACAGGATAGGGCTACAACAGTCCGAGTCCTGGATTACTGGTAATGAGCCAATAGACGGGGGGAAGGGGGGGCTCTGGTCCTGACCTAAAGAGGTAGGGGTTCAAGTGCTGCAACCTCTTACAGGCCAGTTCATACTATTTGCAGGGGCAAGGCTGCACAGAGTGGTCCTGTTCACTTATATAGAGATCAATACAATCTCAAAACATGTTGGCACTTAATAAAGTTATTAAAACTTGGCATCAGACCGTTGGAGTCAGCGTCTGCCAGAATTGATCCTTCATTTTCTCCTGCTCAAAACAGTTCCTGACATGGACAGAGGTGGCAGCAGAGAGCACTGTGTCAGACTGGAATGAATACACCACTTCCTGCAGGACATACAGCAGCTGATAAGTATGGGAGTACTTGATATTCTTAAATAGATGTAAATTACAAATCTATATAACTTTCTAAAGCCATAGGTACAACCAGGAAATAATTTAGCTACTTAGGGATGGATGATTTTTTTTTAATTAAAAGGTTTGTTGCAGATTAAAAAATATGGCTGCTTTCTTCTAAAAACAGCGCCACACCTGGTGTGTCTGGTATTGCATCTCAGCCCCACTCCCGGCAATACAATATTGTAATATCTTCTTAAAGGGGCCAGAGAAGAGAAACCTTAAGATACAACAACACAGTGAAAACAAGGGACATGAGGACCCGATCATGGAGCTGTGGACTGGGGATGAGCTCATGGACGGTCCGGGGTCCTGATATCTTATGATTCACATCCTGCCGACGCTATATATGACTCAGTATACAGACAAATACAGGCTCAGCCGAGGCGTCATTGGTGAGATCAGCAGCGCAGCAATAATAGGAGCTCACTTTCCAGCCGCTGTGGGTGTAGGCCGGGGATGGGCCAGACATGAGCTCATGTTCTGTGTTAATATTTGTTTGTGATTATACATAGAGGCAGTATACGGCTCAGTATATAGTATACGGTTGTATTGTATAGCATAATAAACATTGTAAGAATTCTATAAAAATAGGCGACAACTGATATGGGAGCCCAGCGTCCAGCTTTCCCAGACTCCCCTGAAGTTAATGCTCCCTTACCACTGTGTAACATGGCAATATTGCCATTCAGGAGTTAGGAAAAGATGGGTGACCATACGTATTATTATGGCCTTACTTGCTGTTACATCTTACAGCTACAGAAGACTAAAGAAGAGTGGTCGTTTGAGTTTATCGTTAATCGTCGAAAAATCGATTTGTGTAATAGTACCCTAAGATAATGAAGGAAGAGAAGGATTAGCCATGTTGGATTTACTGCCCTTTCCTATTGTTCTCAGAGAGATAAGCCGCCAGCAGAGGAGTCTTGCAGCAACTTTCTCCCCTCTTACCATTCAGAATGGGAGCGGAGCATGGATGTGTATGGGGGAGATCACCATATTTTTCAGCAGTGGTGTATTATAATATAACAATATTACCATGAACTCCGGAGCTGCGTGCGGTGTGTTTCGTTATGCGTCACAGCGCTGCCAATGTTTGCTACATTTTGTAGACTCTCGTACGGCGGGAGAGATACGTTCTGAACAGAAATGGCAAATTTCTTCATGTGGAAAATTAAGGTTTATAAAGGTTGACTTCCCACTTTGTCTGCGGGATGCTAATAAGAAGTGATCTCCGGCATGTAGCACTTTATCTGCTCAAAAACTACAACTCCCAGCATGCCTTACATACTAGGAGTTATAGTTTTGTAACAGCCGGAGAGCCACAGGTTGGAGATCATTGGCCTAGAGGTAGCCAACAAGTAGGCCGTCCAGGCATGATGGGAATTGTAGATTTGCAACAGCTGTAGGGCCGCAGGTTCCCCATCCCTGCTATAGAGCAATGTTCTCCAACCCTTTTGCAAAACTACAACTCCCATCATGCCCATACAAATATAAGAATTGTAGTTTTGCCAGCAGACATTTCACAGCCGTATAGCGTTGATCTATGGCCTGTGTATTAGTAATTTCTGATGCCTGTGACCTCCGGCAGGGAATGCCTGCGTGTGCCGACCAGTGTCCAGGGCAGAAGTGACCTCTTGTCATAACTCCACAAGTGGGCAGCTGCCGAGGGCGGCACAGTCACATTTACACACAGCCATAGCCCAGTGCTGGAATTATTGTCATTCCCACATGCCAGGGCCACCGCCACAAATACTATCCGGGCCCAGCCAGGCTTTCCCAGGGATTGCTGGGTGAAGGCCTCTCCTCTCACAGGCCTATGGGAACCCGACCTGACCCCCACCTGCTCTTTCCCACACCAGTCAAAAGCTCAGCCGGCTCCTTCTCCCTCATTACCCTCCTGGAATGTCCCATTGTCTCTGAACTGCAGGAAGAAATGGCGAGCGCAGAAACCACGGACACACACAGTCCACAGGAACCTGCTATAGTGACACAACCATGAGATCTGCTTATAACAGTCACACGTGTAACATGTTGCTGGCCCGCTCTACCGCCTTAGGCCTTGTTCAGACTTTGCATTTGCTTTATGGTGTTCACTAAATAGTGGATTTATGCAGGGTCGATTCCAGGTCTTCTGTCGCCTGAGGCAAACCTGAAATGGTAGCCCCCTTCACCCCATCAACCCACCCCCGCCGATCTTTCACTCCAGCATCTAAAGCCCCTATTACACGGGGCAACTGAGAGGACCAGGGGCCATCAGCGCTGGCTTGCTCCTCGTTCTCTGCTCGCTGCCTGCACCATAACAAGTGTCAACAGCGAGCGGGTAAGAGCCGGGGGGCTGCAGGGAGCTACAGGGGTGGGGCTGCACGTGTGATCACAAGATTGTCAGGGCAGCCCATACCTTATAGCGGCGGTCTGCTGCCACCACTCCTATTCCACGGAGCGACGGCAGCAGATCGCTGCTATATTAGTCGTTTGTCTTTCAACATGTTGAAAGACAAACGACAGCAAAGATCAGCCGACATCGTTCATGTCAGCTGATTGTTGCCTTCTTTTACACAAGACAATTACGGTCGATAATTGCTTTGTGTAATAGGGCCTGTGTATTTTTGGGTTTGTGGGTGTATTACATGTGTATTTTTGGATTTGCAGGTGTATTATATGTGTATTTTTGGGTTTGTGGGGTATATTACATGTGTATTTTTGGGTTTGCGGGTGTATAATGTGTATTTGCGTTTAGACTACACATATATTCTACCTGAAAAATTCACATGAAAGAACGCAAAATCAAACGATGCCTAGAAAACACACAAGTATTTGTATGCTGTGTGAATATGTCCTTAGGGTTTATTCTCAGTTTTCCCTGAACTGCACCGTTTTCTCCTTGAAGACTGTGACAAGTCCCACAATACGAGCACCATGTGTGACGCCATGCATTCCTATGGGCAGGAGTTCACATGCAGCACGTGTCTGGCGTCACCATCTGGCCCATGTGAATAAAGCTTCTGTGATGAGACAACCCCTCTAATCTGAGAGCTCATCGCTGTGAGTTCAGCTCCGGAGACCCCTGATAAACAGCTGACTTTGTTGGCAGAGGATTCAGCCCTGGTGGTGAATGGCGACCAGAATAAAAGCTGCTCCTTGTCAGCTTCTTCTGCTCTGGTTCATGGACAAGGGTCCTTAACAGGAACCCCCCATGATTTCCATATGCCTCTGATAGGACAAATCTCGAATGAAAAGTTAGTAGTATTTATGCTGGTTTCCTGGCGTATATGCTTAAAAAAGCATGGAAATTGGGCTGATCGTTATACTTTTTTTTTTTTTTATATATATAGTTTACAGTACTTCTATTTTAAATTCTACAGTCTTCCAGTACTTATCAGTTGCTGTATGTCCTGCATTAAGTGGTGTATTCTCTCCAGTCTGACACAGTGCTCTCTGCTGCCACCTCTGTCCATGTCAGGAACTGTCCAGAGCAGGAGAGGTTTTCTATGGGGATTTGCTGCTGCTCTGGACAGTTACTGATAAGGACAGAGGTGGCAGCAGAGAGCACTATGTCAGACTGAAATGAAAACACAACTTCCTGCAGGACATACAGCAGCTGATAAGTACAGTAAGACTTGACATTTTTGAAATAGAAGTAAATTACAAATCTATATAACTTTCTGACACCAGTTGATTTGAAGGGGAAAAATGCCAGAGTACCCCTTTAAACATATAAAACATGAATAGCAGATAAGTCAGCAGGGGACAGGTTTTGCCTACTCTGACTGGTGGACCCTGTGTTAGACTACGGGCATTTTGGTGGTGGGCAGGATGGTGTCTAGTCATGTAAGGGGAATAGAACCCCCTTGTATGTGATCGGTTACGTGGCATCACTATTCACTCAATGGAAACATTGCCCACCACTATAGGATGAGCAGCTATATCCCCCAGACAGTGACAGTACATTTCCAGCTGTATGGACAGGCCAGGACGTGTCACATTACACAGCTTCCTGGAGAACACACCTTAATATTAGAACATCGCTGCTTGGGCCCCGGAGCCATGAAAATCATGAGGGGGGAGCAACTGTATATGTCATCAGGGGAGCGGGAGCGGGGATTATGTGTCTCCATAGGGGGTAGGATACATGGCAGGTAGAGAAAAAAAAGAGGCTCTCAGCACTAGTAGTGGGGGGAAAGTTACATAGGTATACGGACACTCACCTGTGGTAAGCAAACCATGGTCATATACCTGCAGACTACAAGGTGTATGTTCTTTATGGAAGTAATGTCCAACACACAATGTGTTTTAACCCCTTAGGGACCAAGCCTGTTTGGGCCTTAATGACCAGGCTCATTTTTCAAAATCTGACCTGTCTCACTTTATGCGCTTATAGCTCAGTGATGCTTTAACGCATGCTAGCGATTCTGAGATTGTTTTTTCGTAACATATGGTACTTTATGTTAGTGGCAAAATTTGGTCACTGTCTTGTGTGTTTTTTGTGAAAAACATCAAAATATAATGAAAAAATTTAAAATTTTGCACTTTACGAACTTTGAAATTCTTTGCTTCTAAAAAAAAAGGCACATGACAAAAATTAGTTAGTAAGTCACATTATCAATATGTCCTCTTTATTCTGGCTTCATTTCGTAAACATATTTCACTTTTTTAGGGTGTTACGGGGCTTAGAAATGTATCAGCAAATTATCAAATTTTCATGAAATTTCCAAAACTGATTTTTTTAGGGACCAGTTCTTTTTTTAAGTTGATTTAGGAGGCTTGTATACTGGAAACCCCCATAAGTGACCCCATTTTGGAAACTAGACACCTTAAAGAATTAATCTAGGGGTATAATGAGCATTTTAACCCTACAGGGGCTGGAGGAAAGTATTCACAATTAGGCCGGAAAAAAATGGAAAATAGAAATTTTCCAATAATATATTTGTTAAGATTAAAGTATCTCATTTTCATAATAAACATGAGAGAAAATGCACCCCAAATTTTGTAATGCAGGTTCTCCTGAGTAGAACGGTACCCCATATGTGGGCGTAAACCACTGTATGGGCACACAGCAGGCCTCAGAAGGAAGGGAGCACCTATTAGCATTTCCAGTTCAGATTTTGCTGAAGAAATTTCTGAGCGCCAGGTGCGTTTGCAGAGGCCCTGTAGTGTCAGCAGAATAGAACCCCCCCAAAAGTCACCCCATTTTGGAAAGTGCACCTCTCAAAGAATTCATCTTGGGGTTTAGTGACCATTTTGACCCCACAGGTATTAGAGGAAGGTATTCAAAAGAAGACAGTAAAAATGAAAAAATAGAATTTTTCCAATAACATGTTTGTTTAGTTTGAAATTTCTCAATTTCACGAGAAACAGGGGAGAAAACTCACCCCAATATATGTAACGCAGGTACTCCTGAGTAGAACGGTACCCCATATGTGGGCATAAACCACTGTGTGGACACACAGCGGGCCACAGAAGGAAGGGAGCGCCAAGCATTTTCAGTGCATGATTTTCCTGAAGAAGTTTCTGAGCGCCAGGTGCGTTTGCAGTGCCCCTGTAATGTCTACAGAATAGAACCCTCCCCCCCAAAATCACCCCATTTTGGAAAGTACACCCCTCAAGGAATTTATCTTGGGGTGTGGTGAGCATTTTGACCCCACAGGTATTGGAGGAAAGTATTCAAAACTAGACCGTAAAAATGAAAAAAATTTAATTTTTTCAATAACATGTTTGTTTAGTTTGAAATTTCTCAATTTCACTAGGAACAAGGGAGAAAAAGCACCCCAAAACTTGTAACGGAGGTTCTCCTGAGTACAATGGTACCCCATATGTGGGCATAAACCACTGTATGGGCACACAGCAGGGCTCAGAAGAGAAGGAGTGTCATTTTAGTTACAGGCAATATGTGGGTGTTTACTGGTTATCTGGGGTGGTAATAGACAATCTCAGGGTGTTTACTGGCTATCTGAGGTGGCAGCAGGCAATCTGGTGGGGTTATGGGCAATCTGGGGTGGTTACAAGCAGTCTGTGCCAATCTGGGGTGGTTACGGTCAATCTGGGGTGGTTACGGTCAATCTGGGGTGGTCACAGGCAATCTGGGGTGGTCACAGGCAATCTGGGGTGGTTACTGGCTGTATGGGGTGGTTATGGGCAATCTTGGGGTGTTTAATGGCTATCTAGGGGTGGTTACTGGCTATCTGGGGTGGTGATGGGCAATCTGATGGTGTTCACTGACTATCTGGGGTGGTGACGGGCAATCTGGTGGTGTTCACTGACTATCTGGGGTTGCAACGGGCAATCTGGGGTGGTGACGGAAAATCTGGGGTGGTGACGGGAAATCTGGGGTGGTTGCGAGCAATCTGGGGTGGTTACAGGCAATTTGGGGTAGTTACAGGCAGTCTGTGGCAATCTGGGGTGGTTACGGGCTGTCTGGAATGGTTATGGGCTATGGGGGGGATACGGGCAATCTGGGGAGATTACGGGCATTCTGGGGAGATTACGGGCATTCTGGGGTGGTGACAGGCAATCTGGGGTGGTTATGGACTGTCTGGGATGGTTATGGGCTGTCTGGGATGGTTATGGGCTGTCTGGGATGGTTATGGGCTATCTGGGATGGTTATGGGCAATCTGGGGTGGATACGGACAATCTGGGGAGGTTACGGGCAATCTAGGGTGGTTACGGGCAATCTGGGGTGGTTACGGGCAATCTGGGGTGGTTACGGGTAATCTGGGGTGGTTACGGGTAATCTGGGGTGGTTACAAGTAATCCAGGGTGGTTACGGGTAATCCAGGGCACTTGACTTTGGTGACAGGCGTAAAAAAGTGCCGACACCATTTGGAACAAGCGATCAGTGGTATATAGTATATACCGCTGATCACTTGTACTAGGACCACACCGGGTGGTCACCGATCATTGCCCCATGCTCTCCGCCACCTCCGGTGGTGGAGAGAATGAAGCTTGGATCATTTTTAGGAATCCATCACTGTGAACAGAGTCTGTTCACAGTGATGACGGCGGCCATCTTGGATTAGATGGCCGCCCAGGGAGGGGAGGGTCAGTGGCCAGGTCACTAGGGTTAATTCTGGGGATGGGGGGGACATGTTTTCATCTCCTCTCACTGTGGATTCACGGTGAGAAGAGATGAAAGCGTTCAGCTGCGCTGGCAATGCCCGTTACCGGTAGCCGCCTTTATACTGATAATAACGGCGATCACCGGTGAGGGGACTGGCCGGGACTGACCCCACACTCTGCCCCAACCCCTCAGCGACCTCCGGTAGCTGAGAGGAGGGGGCTGCGGGCATTACCGGCGCCGCTGCACTATTCTGCACCATCGCCATAAAGAGCTGATGGCAGCAGAATAGAGCCCATTAGTGATCGCCGTAAAAATCCGTATCGGCGGTCACTAATAACATAATACATGTATTCTCTGGGTCTCTACGGTTACGGCGATACCACATTTGTATAGTTTTTTTTAACTATTACCGCTTTGGCGCAATAGAAACTATCATCCTAGGAAAAACCCACAAAAACTGTCCCTGCATTGCAAGATCTATAGCGTTCTCATCTTTTGCGCGACAGAGCTGGCTTTGGGCTTATTTTTTGCGGGAAGATCTGTAGTTTCTATTGATACCAAGTTTTATATGTATATGACTTTTTGATCTCTTTTATGACGTATTTTCTAAAGTGGATTGATAAAATACAGCTATTCTAGTACGGTTTTTATAATTTTTTTTTCACAGCGTGTGTCGTGCGATATAATTATTGATATAGTTTTATAGATTGGGTTGTTACGGACGTAACGATACCAAATATGTATAGGATTTGTGTTTTTGATCACTTTTATGTAATGTTTTATAGTGTATGGGGAATGTAATGCATCTTTATTATTGGGGGGGGCTGGGGGGGGGCTGTGTTGTGTTTGGTGCACACTTTTTTCACTTTTTTTTACTTTTACACTAGTGTACATTACTGTACACTAGTGTAAAATACTTTGATCACTGATACAATACATTGCAGTACCTAATGTACTGCAATGTATAGTATCATGCCTCATGCTGACAGGCAATAGCCACGGCCACCCCTGTCAGCATCAGGCATCTCCATGGTGACCCCGGGGACCTTCATTAGGACCCCGGAATCACCATGGAGACATCGGGACCCCGGACGGCGCCGCGGGACATCGCGATCATGTAAGTGACCCACGGCGCCGTCCAGGATCCACCGGGACCCGTTAGATGCCGCTGTCATGGTTTGACAGCGGCATTTAACGGGTTAAACTGCCCGGAGCGGAGAATCTTTCGCTCCGGGCAGTTACAGGAGGGTGTCTGCGGTCACACTGACCGCTGATCACCCGTCCTGCTGCCGCCGCCGGGCGATAATTTATTCCGATGCGCCCGCCGTTAAAAGGCGTGCGCATCGGAATAAAGCCCATTAGTGGCCGCCGTGAAAAGGGAGCATGGCGGTCATTAAGGGGTTAAAGTTTCACTGTGGTTAATTTTTTTTTTTGCAGAAATCAAAAGTCCAGGCGATTTTAAGAAACTTTGTAATTGGGTTTATTAGCCGAAAAATGCATTTTTATCATGAAAAAGCTGTTTGAAACTCTCCCCCCTGTCTTCATGGTTCTCTATGGTGAGGGGAGGGGTGGAGGGAGATGAGGCACCAAAACAGGACAACAAAGAGTTAATTTACAGCTACATCACCAGCTATCTCCTCTGAAAATCAGCACTGACCTCTCTGACCTCTGAATACCGGCTTTCACACAGGTCCCTGCTGTGTAATCCTTTGTTCTCTGCTCTCAGCTGGCAACTAATCTCCCTCCTCCCCCCTCCCCTCTCCATAGGTTACACAGGGCCCAAATCATGTAAAACAGTCGAGATTTCCTGATAATGAGCAGTGAATGAGAAAGAGGAGGGGGGGGGGGGGGACCCAGGGAAAGTCTTTTTGAATGCAGATAATGGCATATTTGCCTAATAAACCCAATTACAAAGTTTCTTAAAATTACCTGTACTATTGATTACTGCAAAAAAATAAATAAATAAATGAAACAACAGTGACACTTTAAGGCTTATAGTCACTTTGTCACGTCATAGGCAAGGAGCTGCCTCGAAACGCATTGAACATTAGAAATTTAGAATTGACATCTTTCTCCATACACAGCCCAACTGCAAGCATTCATATCACTATAGGAAGAGGAGTTCGGCCTAGGACCAAAGGCCGATCCTTTCCTGTCTGATACGAGAAGGCTCTATTACATCAAACAATTACCGGTTATACTTGGCTGATTACCAGCCGATAAAAGTTTTGTGTAATAGCTCATATTAAATAGACCATGATCAGCCAAGATCGTGGTCTTTCAACGTGTTAAAACAGGACGATCATGGAAGCGACGGCCTGCTGGTCGGCGTTTTGTGTAATAGGACCGGTGACAGCAGACTTCAATGGGCCACCTGGACGATCTAAGGATTTTCCAGGCAGCCTCTTCCGCTGTCTGTGCAGGTGATGGCTGTATCCATATTTTCCAGGACTTCCTAGGAGCCATTCCATTTCTCCAGGCACCAGTAATCAAGCACCGCACGTATGGGCTCAGACAGAGCAGAGCATGCTCCCAGAGCTGCGCTCATCTCTAATACCAATCTATAGTGGTGACTGCTGGGCCAGTCCTGATGGGTTTGAGATGATCAGACATAGTTCAATGTTCTCCACGACTTGTATATCATGTGTTAGTCTTTACTGTAGATTCTGCATTCTATTTAGGAAGTCAGAAGGGATTGTGATCAACCCCTCCTCCCATTTATAAGGAAAGTTCCTGTAGAAATTTCTGGGGGGACATCGGTCTCCTACACCCCATCACAGAAATCCAGGGACCATGTAGAGCAGGGATGGGGAACCTTCGGCCCTCCAACTGTTGCAAAACTACAATTCCCATCATGCCTGGACAGCCAATTCCCATCATGCCTGGACAGCCAAAGCGAAGCTTTGGCTGTCCAGGCATGATGGGAATTGTAGTTTTGCAACAGCTGGAGGGCCGAAGGTTCCCCATCCCTGATATAGAGGCTCTGCCGCTGATACTTTACATTCAGGCTTCAGGTTTTTCTTTTCTTCTCCTTGAATTTTGTCTTTCAGCAGCCGGGAAATAACCTGCCTGCATCACCAGACTGTAATAAGCAGCTGCCCCGGGGGGAGGCAGGTGAGCGCTGGATTAGTCACTGCCAGCACTGAGATAATACTCGTGTCTGCAATCTACATCCACCCCTGCCAGAGTCCCCCCCACTGTGTGCGAATGGCGAGAACAGGAAAACAGAATCGATGGTAAATCACAATAAAACGTACAACCAATCTGCCACAACGAACGGAGTTACCAGTGTAATAATTCAGGGCTCCGCACCCATTGTTTATATATCAGAAACCTATCCTGTGGCAATGTACACTGATAACGCACATGTACGACACCTCAAGGTGTACGGGAGTATTAGGGATTAACCAGCATTGGATAAGAGAATTTTTTTTTTTTAAACTGCTGTTTTTACCTGTCCTGATATTACAATTCAGCTGCATTCATGTCAATAGAACAGAGCTGCAATACCACTTACAAACTCAGGGCAAGGGTGGCGCTGTTTATGAAAGAAAGCAGCCATCTGTTCTTATTTGTGGCTGGGGTGGCTTTGGACCTTCAAAACCTTATAACCCCTGTCAATGAATGACTGGATGCTTTCTTATATAAAGCCAAAGGCTGAAAACTGGTCTTAATCATATCCAGCTGACACACTGTAACAAACCTGTATATATGTCATTTAGAAATGGCCCGATATTACAAATTAGCTCCATTCATGTCAATGGAACAGAACTGCAATACCACGTGGATACAAACTGAGGACAGGTGTGGTACTGTTCATGAAAGAAAGCAGCCATCTGATCCGAGATAACCCCTTTAAGGATCATGTCTAAATGACACATACAGGCCTTGTTACAGTGGGTCAGTCAGCTATAAAATTAAGGAGGACCAAAGCCACCCCAACCATAAATAAGGACAGCAATTCTATGTGCCATGTGATTACCAGGGGAACCTTGGTCCAGATGATTATTGGGCTCTGTAACCTCCGTGCCATACACCTCGGAATATGGGTTGAGTAGTGAATAAAAAGCTTTAACCATGCAGCCAGGATTTTTTTAATTTAAAGGGGTTATCCAGAATTAAAAGGACAACTCCGGCGGGACCTGCAAGAAACCCCCAAAAAAACATAGACACACACACACACTCCATACTCACCATCCCTCCGGTGACGATCGCCACTCAAATCGTCCGCTGTCCGCCTCTCTGTCACCTCCGGCCGCCATCCTGCAATCTCCCTCACTTCCGGGTTCATGGGAGAGAAAAGGCAGCCTTTTCATTTGCTTCCAGCAAGCTCAGCCAATCAGGGCTGAGCAAGCTGGAAGCCACGTGATGCGCTCCAGCCAATGACAAGGCTGCTGATGCGCAAGTGCACTCCCCCATTCACTTCAGCAGAAGACGCTGAGGAGGAAGACCAGGACCGCCCCCCGGCTCTGACAACATCGTCACAAGATGGCGCCCGGGAGAAGAGGACGGGGGTCGACAGTAATTGGGTATGTGTCCTTTATTTGCATATGTTAAATAAGCAAAAAAAAAAAAAAGTTGTGGGAGTTATCCTTTAAAGGAAACTGAGCATTCTTGTGGCATTACGGAGTTGCAAAACCTGCACCCAAACTGAGGACAGGAGAGAAGCTGTTTGTGGAAGAAAGCAGCCATGTTTTTCTAATCCTGGATAACCCCTTTAACATACGTGATTATTAGATATTCTGGACTATTGAACATGCACAGAAAATATAGCGCTTGCGACAGGTAATAAGAGCACAAATTATTGTTATTTACCAATTAAAACCATACACTGACACACATATATATTTTTCCGCTTTTTATTTTGTCTGTATATGATTATGAGGGTAGGGACCTTTCCAAAGCTGCAAACAGCATTCAGAGATTTGCTTTACAGCACTCATATGGACCACAGGGACCTGTAAAGGACTTGTTGACTTTATGTTGTGGGCATGCTCCCTGCAGACATAATTATGCATTAAGAGTTGTGCACTTCACCTTCTGACATCCATGAGAAGTTGTAAGCATGCTCTGTGACCTATGCAGATGTCATGGTGAAGAGGGGGGGGGGGGGAGTAAGATGTGACCATTACCTAGTGAGTTCAATGGCACAGTTTTGTGCATGCTCTGTGACCTATGCAGATGTCATTGTTAAGGGAGGCGGAGGGTGTAAGATGTGACCATCACCTACTGACTTCAATGGCACAGTTATAGGCATGCTCCATGATCTGTGCAGACGTCTCCATGCATTGATGGGAAGTAAGCAAGCTTATTGACTTCTACGTATAAGTGTTTGCCTTGGTAACTGCACAGAGAAGAGGCTAGTGTGCTGATAGATCCTGTGTTATCTATATATAACGGCGTCACCTTTCACTGTAATCCTGTCTGATAATAGTGAGAAGACTGATCTCTACAATACAGGAAGGGTTGGACTATTATGAGACTCTGGGGTCAGTGTGAAAAAATAGAAGAATATTATTAAATATGGATAAAATGAAAAATTAAAAAACTTTTTCAATGCTATTTCCCTTTAAGGGTCAGGAAGCTTAAAGGGATTATCCAGCACTACAAAAACAAGGCCAATTTGTAGTGCTGGATAAAGGAGTCCGGCCATTTTAAAAACAGCAGCCGTCGGGGGGTAATGTAGAAAGTCATAATTTACCTCTCCCTGCGCCCAGCCCGCAACGGGGGTGGGGGGTTGGGTTGGAGAATGCCAATCAGTGACTGGAGCACTCCAGTCGCTGGAGATCCCAGAGCCGGTGGGGGTCCTGAGGCCAGTGCCGCCGCTCACCGCGGGCACGGGGAGAGGTAAGTTGGTACTCCTGATCAGATTCCCCCCTGCCAGATTCTTAAAATGGCCAGCCTTTTCCTTTATGGATCAGGAAGCATAAGGAAGGTCACCCGCAATGCCCAATATGGCTGCACAGACTGTATACACAGACACCAACAGCAAATAAGACTAACGGACACAGGAAACGGAAAAGTAAGATTCATGTTGTCTTGCTGAGCTTTCCATTGATCAGTAATAGGACAGAACACACTCACTTCTGTTTCTTATTGTGCAAACATCAGGTTGGAGAAGAGACGGAGGATCCGAGCTAATAATACGAGACGTCAGAGCTGAGAGGTGAAGTGGACGAGAATCAATCAAACTGATCAATACGTGACTAGGAGAAACGTGAGAACAACAGGCCGGACTGAACTGACAGCTCTGAAGGCAGCGCCTGCTAATTTAGTCAGGATTTGTGACATCTACCATCATGCCTGGACATTCAAAGCCAAGGGATGATGGGAATTGTAGTTTTGCAACAGCTGGAAAGCTGTGGCTTTGAGATCTGTGTTCTAATGGAAATAATCAGGGGTTTCCGCTCATAGACCCTCCCCTGATGATCCACCCCACATGGATTTACCCAGTAGTTTACACATTACATTATCCCAGCCTCATAAGCCCCCCCACACCCAGAACCCCCCAGACCGCTTATATCTGGGAACCTGTAAACAAAAAGTCCAGTTACATTACAATCCTCGCCCATCACATTGTGTAACGTCCGAGGAGAAAGTAACATGGTGGGGAGAGGAGGCCGCACAGCACACATTCATGACATATCAGACATGTTATACACGGATAACACAGCAGGGGGCGCTCTACCTCCAGTCTACCAGGACTGGACTTCAAGGAGTTTGTCATGAAAAGGAGATGCTTGGAGGTAACTTTCAGCTGAGGTGGCTGGTAAATCTACAACAACTGAATGGAACCTGCCTGGTATATACATATATCTATCCTAAGATAATAAGAAGGGAAATACTATGGGACGGACTAGATGGACCGGGGGGCTTTTTCTACCGACAATCTTCTATGTTTCTTCAGCCACCGGTAATCAAATACCAAGACTTCTGGGTTTGGAGGGACTGGAGTGCGCTCTGTTTGCACTGATCACCTATCCTGTAGGGGAGTCTGCCCACTATACTCCACTAGGTTCAGCAGCTACAGGAGTTTATGCAGAGAAGCATCTTTCCAACAATGGCTCTAAGGACCTTCATTTTAATGTTAGGCGGTGGTTCTATCTCCACCTATCTGATTAAAGTCCCATACACCGTAGACGTTAGTCAGCCATACCCACTGCTCGTGGGAGGTTGAGCTGTCAATCTAAGGTGTATGCGGCTTTACCAACTGTCCACTCAAAAATTATGTCAGTGGGGATGAGGGTCAAGAGTGATGGAAAATCATGGCAGGCCCTTTGTTTCAGGAGAGAAAAGCGACCGCAAAAGCGCGCTCTCACTGTGGCTTACCCCGCTCCATAGAGGACACAGGAACACTTGGTCTTGTGTATGGGGGCCAGTCAGGAGATTGCTAGGCTGTCTGTTATCGAAGGTGTACGGACAGCTTTATAGTTATCCTGTGGAGATGTAATCTGCCTTCTTGGAATTTCCCCATTAAGAACCTATTGTTCATCTGGACAAACCCTTGACATGAATTAGGAAGCATGGTTTCTGACTGATTGGCAACAAGCAACCGGGTAGATGTACTTTTCCAACATAAAGGAATTAGCCAGTGCTACAAAATCATGGCCACTTTTCCCCCGCTCTTGTTTCCAGGTCAGGTGTGGTGTGCAATTAAGTTCCATTCACTTCAATGGAACAGAGTTTCAAACCTTACCCAATGTGGAGACAAGAGCGGGCAAAAGTGGCCATGTTTTTATAGCGCTGGATAACCCCTTCAATAAGCAGATAGGGTAACCTGTGCAGGACGCCAAAGGCCAGGGATGGGGAACATTCAGCTTTTGCAAAACTACACTTCCCATCATGCCTGGACAGCCAAAGCTCAGAGTTCCCCATCCCTGGTGTATCTTCATAGAAGCCTTTTTAAACTAATATAATACAGAGGTAGACAAAAAGCATCTGTACTACACTATTGTGAAACCGGCGCTAGTCAGAAACAATCCTAACCTTGTGGCTTCTCTTATAACTAGCGGCAGAATTCACTCACCAGGCGGCTTCTATATAATCTTTCTGTAGATAAAGATCAGGGCACCAGTGGGCACACATCTCCATCTTCATGTTCCCAATAGACAGAGGTCAGTCCCAGAACTAGGACGTTTCAATGTAAACTCATCGCTTATGGAGGAGGCACGTTACACCTCATCACTGCAGGCTCCTGCCCTCACCTCTCATCCATCGCTTTACATATGGCACAAGATAACCTACTCATATCCAAACTACAACATACAGAGAACATGAAGCCGCCCCACCATCCCTCCCCTCAGACCTTGCCGTCCCGTCCTTCTGACCAAATAGGTTTTAAAAACTATGAAACCATTCCATAAATTTTTTTCTTTTGTGCTTCTAAAGTAAAAGAAATCAAGACAGAAGCCCCCTGACATTGCCCCCTCCCCCAGACTGGTAATAAATACTGCAAAAGCTTACTTCTTTCAAGTCAAAAACACAGTGTAACAGCCAAAGCGCTGACATCATCAATAATTAAAAAAAAAAAAAATTAAAAAAAATTACAATATGAACCTAAAAGTCTGTACAAGCGTATCCGATGGAGAGCACAGACCTCACCAGCCACCGTCCCCCAACCGCGCTTCCGGTCTGGTTGCGGCTGCGGATAATCAGTCGGGAGTGTGGGCCAATGTCTCGTCTCAGAAACGGGAGTGCCGACAAAATTCAACATAAAAAGTTACGGGCAAAAGAAAAAGGTGAAAAGGAGTCCGCTCTCCACGTGGCAGGCCACCGCCAGTGCCGGGTCGTCTTGGTCGTTTTTGTGGAAATAAAGAAGTCAGCAGCCATTGGGGAGAGTCTCACGGACATAAAATCATATTAGAAATTTGGGGAGACTGTAAAAACATGGGGAGACTGGGAGGAGGAGGAATCCAGGGGAACTCCGGGGCACCTCTGCTGCTCCCATCTGTGCTCTGGGATTTGGCAATGGCTGCTGTGCGGTTACTGCCTGCGATCTTCTGCTTCTGACCTGGAGAACGCCATCACCACATCCTCAGCACCTGAAGAAACAGGAGAAAGACTTGTCACTGAGTCTGCAACAAAAGATGGGACATGGATACAAAACAGTACAGAAGCCAGCCATGACTAGTATTACCTTAAAGGGGACCTCCACCCCACCTGTAGCAATGCCCCCAAATCCTGCAACCCTCTAGCTCTTCCAAAACTACAGTTCCCTGCATGCCCTGACAGCCACAGAGCATCACAACATCATGTGGCAAAAGGTTCTAGAAGGATGTCAAACTCCTGGCTCTCCATCTGTTGCAAAACTACAATTTCCATCATGGCTGGACAGCCAAAGCCATGGGAATTCTACAGATGGAGGACCACGAGTTACAGGGCACAGGTCCATAAATACCTAGTCTTGCAAAATACCAGATTTGTAGCCCTGACTTATAATCAGATTGATCAGATACAGTTGCAGAACTACAACTCCCATAATGCACTGGGCTCTGCAGAATATATTGCTGCCATAAAGCGACATATACACACACATTATATATAATATATATATCTTATATATAATGTGTGTGTGTGTGTGTGTATATATATATATATATATATATATATATATATATATATATATCCATCTATCTGTAGTGCAGGACTTGGGCCGTATATCCAAGTCACAGTGTGGTTTCTCTCCTGTAGGCTGGCACCCACACAATACTCCAATTAAGCCGCCCGGTCACCGCCACCTTCAGCAGCAGAGACTGGATTCATATGATATCAAAGAATGGCGCGGCCACGAATCATGAGCTGTGTGTGCACTGACAGCCGGGGGAAGAGCCAAGAACCAGCGCTCTAATAATCCCCCCCCCCTCAATCCACCAACACAATCCTACTGGGAGCTGCCTCCCTTACCAGCAGAGCGAGAAGACCGCTCTTCAGTTACCATGGCGACAGGACAGATAAGCTGCGAGGGCACGGAAAGCTGCAGGTTGACGTTCTGATACCTAATGAGGCCGGCGCATTTTAGAGCGGCTCGGGATCCAGACATCTCCTGCAGACAGCGACCTGAGGATCGGGCACAGAGGACGTTACTGTCACACTCACCGCCCATGGACACTTACATTTTTTAAATCGTTACACTGTGCCACCATATTTATACCAAACGCAAAGAAATCGACAACTGCAGAAGGGTCCTCATGTTCATTTATTACAAGTGCTAAGTAATAATTATACCTTCTATGTATTACTACACTATTTATTTAGTCAGGCTGGGTTCACACTGCGTTTTCAGTTTCATGCCAAAAAAAAAAAAAAAAAAAAAGGATGAAAAAAATGGATCAATTTGGGTGCATCTGTTATTCCATTGATTTCCATTATAACAGATAAAGAAACCTCTTATTTTATAGGGTACACAAAAAAATGGTCTTTGTGATGCATTTTGATCAGTTTTTGTTTTAAAAGAAGTCAATGGAAAAACAAATGCACCAGTTTTTTTTTTGCATTCACAGAAACATTTTTGAAAAAAGGATTGCAAAAATGCAGTGTGAAACCAGCCTTATTTCAGTCTCCTTCCACCATGCCACAAGATGCACAAATTTCATATATATATCACACACACACACACACACACACACACACACACACACACACACACACACACACACACACATCCAGAGCCTAGCGGCTTCTCTCTCAGAGAACAAAATAATCCAAGATGTCCCATCCTTCTGCTGAAAGCACCAATTCACATTAGGCAAGGATGGAGTTAACTAGAAGCAGACCACGCGCTCGCTCCTGCTATGTGGATTTTCACCTATTGCGATGCATTGGGTGTCGTTCACAGCACGAATGTAACACAGATGTGTGGTGAGATATATACGGGAAGATGAAGTCACACGTGTAGTTTTTTCTTATTGCAGATACTGCAACATAGCTGTTGCAAGAACTACAACTCCTAGCATGCCCGGACAGCCAACGGCTGTCTGGGCATGCTGGGAGTTGCCGTTTTTGCAACAGCTGGGGAGCCACAGATCGGTAGATCCAAAAGAGAGAAGAATGGATCAATGCCTTGGCCTAAGCCATCCTCCCCCCCCCCCCCCCTATAATCCTGCCAGCCCCTGTGTAGTAGTAGTCGTGTGGGATCAGAGAGCTGTGAAGGTGCTGAGGCCGCCGAGAAGTGACAGGTCCTCCTACACAGCAGCCACCTACGCCGCTGCCGCTGTCATCTGCTCCTGTGCTGGCGGAGGAGGAAAAAAAAGCCATTTTCTTTTTTTAATTTCACGGATTTTCATAAAAGCCGCCTATTTATAACATCCGAGCGCGTCACTAACCAGACTGCTTTAACCTACTGAGTTTTTTATTTTAATTACTTTGTTTGTGTCTTTTTTTTTCTCCCTCAAGGAAATCCGCAGGCAATGATGGATAGCAGGTAAGGTATAAAAAGCAAACTGGACTACTCTCAATTTGCCTTCTCAGCCAAGTGTCAAGTAGGTGGAGCCAGGTTGCTCAAGTGCCACAGCCTGGCACGCTTCTTTCCAAGCCCTCCTTGACTGACATAGGGGGCTCTTCACATCTCCATGCATTGCACAAACAGAGAATCCTGCTCCCTCATAACTGTATAGCACACACTCAGAGGCAGCAGTGAGGACATCATACAGCAGTGATCAATAGTGTAAGCTGTAAAAAGGGAGATAACATTTACTAGAGCTTTCTCTCCTCATAGACCTCTACAGACAACTGTAACCTGATCAGTTTTAAAGAGAAAGCTTAAAGAATCTCCACTCTTCCAGTACTTATCAGCTTCTGTATGTACTGCAGGAAGTGGTATATACTTTCCAGTCTGACACAGTGCTCTCTGCTGCCACCTCTGTCCATGTCAGGAACTGTCCAGAGCAGAAGCAGATCTCCATAGAAAACCTTTAGGGTATAAACACACACACTATATACGCAGCGTATTTACTGCTGCGATACGCAACAAATACACAGCAGATTAGATCTAAATAACTGAACACAGCATCAAATCTGCTGCAGATCTGCTGCGTATACGGTGTGTGTGTGTGTGTGTGTGTGTGTGTGTGTTTGTACCCTAACTGCTTTCCAAACTGGAAAGAATACTCCACTTCCTGCAGGACATACAACAGCTGATAAGTACTGGAAGACTGAAGATTTTTTAAGAGGTAGTAAGTTACAAATCCTGTGCACTTTCTGGCACCAGTGGAAAAGAAAGAAAAAATTTTTGTGAACTACCCCTTTAAGCTAACCTGCTTATGTGCCCCCACAGTGCACAGGGCATTGAGGATTAAGGTAATTTTCTTACCTTGACCCTCAGCGCTAGTCTCAGGATCTTTGTAGTTTGGTTCACTTGGGCTTGGACTACCAGCTTCAAAGCACCGATCTACCCAGACAGCCAGTCCCTACTTATGACTACTGGAGCAGCGCTCTGCAGTGACATCACTCCAGCGCTCAACATTACAGAACACCAGAAGGATATTCATTAGAAGGCGGAGGGCGGGCACAGATGGGTGCACAGAGGATGGTAGCCCCGCACCCAAATGAACCAAACCACCTCAATAGCATATATAATAAAGTAGAAAGTTGCCCAAAAAGGCGCAGAGGATGAAGGTAAGAAGCTTACCCTCCCCCAGAGTGCCCCTTACACTATATGGGCATATCAGCAGGTTAGAGGCTTCCAACCTGCAGAGTTTCCCTTTAAGCTTGAGCAGAGCCTTATAAGAAGGGGAAGATACAATTTTCTCTTAGAAGATATATGACAGTTTCTTGCATTCACGCGCACACATTATAATATATATATATATATATCATATGATACAGCTATCATCTCCAGCTCCATAATAACCATACATTTTATCATGTCTGGGAAAAGCACATTCCTTCCACAGAGGAACTCCAGGAACAGTAATGGATAACCTTGTGTCTGCTGGTGCCCCCTTGAGGATGCAGCTGGCGGAACAGGCCAGGCACATAGCAGTGAAGCCATGGTCAGATCAAGGAGGATTAGGCATAAGGGGTAAAGCTTGACATGAAAATCCCTTAGAGCTATCTAATCCTATTATATACTTATAGGTCATCCTTGGGCACCCTGCGACTGGGTGACGAATGTGAAGTCTCATCCTCCGTCTGGCAGATGCATGCTGGGACCTGTGGTTCTGGAGAGCTGAAGTGGAGCTAAATATCACATGATTATTGTCACTGAAACATAAAGGACCTTTACCATAATGGACAGTCCCTGTAGGTTCCTTCCACCAATAGAAATCCCATCTTACAAGCACATCTGCACAGCGGACCCCGATTCTCTTGACCACCCCCCGCCCTTCACTCCAGTTATGGACTCTCCATTTTACATTGTGCAAAGAACAAGCAGCAAAACAAAGCTGACCCCCAATATGCAGTGCTAGATAATGGGGCTAGGGCTGCACGTGACTCCTCCGCCCCCCATTGAGGCCTGCCTGTGTGTAATGGGGGATGCAAAGTCATAAAGCGCACGTCATGTGACTAGCAGGTCAATGCAATTTGTGCAACTACCTCATAGAGGCTGCAAAACTGCTACGTAATATGGACCAAGCCTTAAAGAGTGACGCCAGAATACTTTTTAAATTGGATTTCTCACCAATAAACACACAGTACACTAAAGAAGATAGCCAAACCCTCTATGTTGAATGGTGCAGTAGCACATATGCCCAACCACTACTACAATCAGATGGAGGACACAGAATCCCTATCCTTACAATCGGTGGGGGTCCGACATTTAGGACCAGGGCATGGACTGCCAGCCTCTCTCTCTGACATCCTGCTTGTGCAGCTACAAGTTTAGAGCTCAGAAGATGATCAAAGGAAGCAGCTGTCACTTCTCTATACTTTAATACAGGGATGGGGAACCTTGGTTCTTCAGCTGTTGCAAAACTACAACTCCCATCATGCATGGACAGCCAAAGTGTTAGCTTTGGCTGTCCAGGCATGATCAGAGTTGTAGTTTGGCAACAGCTGGAGAGCCATGGTTCACCATCCCTGCTAAAGTATATGGGTGTCAAACACACGGCCCTCCAGCTGTTGCTAAACTACAACTCCCATCATGCCTGGCAAGTTCTGCAACAGCTGGGGGGCCACCTGGGCTCTAGTCTGTCCCCTTCCACTCTACTACGTAAAATACACTACATAACCGGTCTGATGACAGTATCCGTCTGTAATGGCTGAGAACACGGACGCAGACTGCAGATCGCTACACAGCAAAGACTCTTGCTAAAGGTTCTGCTCCAAACAGTGATGTGTGAACAGGTTTTATCTATACACCTGTCTGGCGGCAGAAACACATGGCTGTATATAACCATCCTACTGATATTGAAGCCACTATGGAGACGTTAGCAGCGCAGTCACCCAAGTCACTCCTTATCATACATGACAGGTGAGTAGCGCCATCACGCCCGGCGTCTGGGCATTACATCTACAGCACCGCCTGCAGCTAATTACAATGAGTCGGGAGAAATCAGCCTTTCCGGGATAATTGCGGCGTCTTTTAATTAAACTCTCCACAGCAGATTTCACAGGCGCAGCCATGCGGATCCCAGACATCCGCTATCTGACTGTGTACAGGCCGGCCTCTATCACTCTTATATTAAATTGTGGGCTATGATAACAAGCAAATAATTAACACAATCTGCTCCCCTCGGATAGTCAGGCCTCCGCACACGCGTCTAGGAGACGTTATCACTAACCACCTAGGGAGTAGGGATCCGTCACGTGTCTGCAGATGCAATCACATATGTTGTCGGCCTATAGTTACATTCTATAAAACATTAATATTCGTGTACAAGCAGGGACTTGTATATTGCGTGTCAGCAGAAAACCCAAAGAACGTCCCTACAGCAAAATGACAAAAAAAAAAAAAAAAATGATGATGATGAGTGATCGCTGAAGGGTGCTGCAGTGACACCTAGTGGTCACTCTGGGGAACCACAGCATTTAAAAAGGGGTTATCCTGCGCTACAAAAACATGGCCACTTTCCCCCTCTCATCTCCAGTTCAAGTGCGGTTTGGAACTAAGCTCCATTTACTTCTATGGAACGGAGTTTGAAACCCCAACCAATCTGGAGGGAAGAGAGGGGAAAAGTGGCCATGTTTTTGTAGCGCGGATAAACCCTTTAAACTGAAAGCAGCAGAGAGTTATGGGGAGGTCAGTTTTAGCCATTAGAAGCATAGTCACCAGAGGGGATACATGCTAAAAAGGGGTTATCCAGGCTTAGAAAAACATAGCTGCTTTCTTCCAGAAGCTGTGCCATTCTTGTCCTCAGATTGGGTGTGGGGTTTGTAGCTCATTTCCATTGAAGTGACTGAAGCTAAACTGTAATACCACACACAACCAGAGAATAGGGGATTCACTGTTTTTGCAAGAAAGTAGCTGTGTTTTTTCTAATCCTGGATAACCCCTTTAACAGTAGTTAACTACCTATGACTCCCATTGCTTTTGGACAACTCCAGGCATATTCACACAGTCTCATGGGTGCCTGCCAT
Organism: Dendropsophus ebraccatus; assembly: GCF_027789765.1. Classification (NCBI taxonomy): domain Eukaryota; kingdom Metazoa; phylum Chordata; class Amphibia; order Anura; family Hylidae; genus Dendropsophus; species Dendropsophus ebraccatus. Next base: position 9,932,781 of record NC_091465.1, read on the forward strand.
GCTGGGAGTTGTAGTTGAAGCCATTTAATCTCATCTATGAGAAGAGGTGTCTTGTGTCATCTATGAACCAGAACATTAACAGGATGCACCATCTTACTGATCATTACTATCCTACCTACAGATGTCGCATACACTGGATAACAGGACTAGATCCCTGATGAGAATCAGATCAGATGAGAAAACAAAAAACCCCCGTTCCACCAGGATTACAAGCAGCGTAGTGACCGTCTGGGGTCACTGTCCACAAGTCTGATTATGATGCGTCCCTGAGAGGATTGGTGGTGGTGGTGGGGGGGGGGGGGGGGGGGGGGGTCACCTGAGGCCATAGTGAATGGACATCTGTACAAAATGATGCAATTCCCCCTGCTTCTGCTCACAGACTGGATGATGCTGCTGCTTATACCAGGAGAATGGCTCTGTATAGGGAGCGGACATGATGATTTATGTGGTAACATTTTCCTTTACTAAAATGTCAGAGTAAAAAAAACTGCAAAGTGCAAAGAAGAGGCAGTGACTGAAATAAAAATCCACAAAACAGTTATATATAATGATGAAAAGCAGCGCCACCTACTGACTGCTAAGTCATTCTACACTGAGCAGTCCCTTTCCTAGAGCCTGCTGCACTCTGGGGATTGGAGCTTTAGATCCTTCTTGTCGGGTGTGAACAGCTTAGGCTGCTGGAAGAGGAGTAATGGCGGGGGAAGGATTTCTTGGTGCACCCTGGCTCCTCTGATACCTTAGGATGGATATAGGTTTGGAACTACAACTGTCGGGCGCCAACCGCGCATCGCCACATGTAACAGCGGTGCGCGGCCAGCGGCTGACAATTTGCAAAGTGCATACATTACCTATCCATGGTCCAGGGCTCCTCCTGCGCTCTGTTTCTTCCCGGGTCCCATGCACTGCAGCTTCTTAGCTGACAGGCCGCTCTAAAGCTGCAGCGCGCGAGACCTGGGGAGAAGCAGACCGCAAGAGGAGCCCTGGACCATGGATAGGTAATGTATGCAGTTTAAAGCAAGGGCTGCAAGGACATCGGTAACAATGTCCATGCAGCCCTTGTGAAATGATTATGAGGCTGTGTAATAGGACAAGTAAACGAGCGCTGATATAGCAGATCAGCGATCGTTTACAGTTATTATCAGGCCACCATCGGCCGTGTAATACTACCCTTAGTCTGTGCTGAGGTGACGGAAGGTGCAGCATATTTGCAGTCAATCCTGGCTCTCTTCCTTTCACGTACCTTGATCAATCGAGTGTTGCGGCAGCTGACTAAGCTGGCTATTAACCACTCCGGCATACGTCCGCAGGAACGCCTCTTCACTGGGCGTCAACTGGGAAGAGATTAAGGGTAAGGATAAAACAAATGCAGCTCACCCATGTGAACACACAGCGGCAGTGTCTCTGTGGGATATAATACTCACATTGGAGCCCATCTTCCGCAGCATGAGTAAGACCCGCACCTTCTGCTGAACATACATCTCTTCCGGACTCTTCCCGGGGGCCCCCTCACGGTTCATACCCCCTGCCCTGCTCCCTGAAAGAACCAGACATAAAATTACAAACATGAGGAGGAGACGAATGATTCTGACACGCAGTGCCTCAATCCACCTCTAGATGGCAGTATTATGTCTAATACAAATAAAAAGCCTATGGGGGAGATTTATCAAAGGGTGTAAAATTTAGACTGGTGCAAAATGCCTACAGCAACCAATCACAGCTCAGCTTTCCTTTCAGCACTGCCTAAAGCTGAGCTGTGATTGGTTGCTGTGGGTAGTTTGCACCAGTCTAAATTTTACACCCTTTGATAAATCTCCCCCAATGTGTCTGTGACAGCTAGGACAGCAAGTTTCTATAACCTGTATGAAGCAGATATGCATCCCTACCTCTTGCTAAAGGATCTTCTAAGTGCAGCCAGTAGGATGGAATGAAGGGGACCCTGCAAACAAACAAAGAAAAGATGGTCACTATTCTCTGTAAAAAAAAAAACATTTAGCCACCTCAGGATAAACCAAAGGCTTCTAGTACTTGTAAGCTGCTGTATATCCTGCAGGAAGTGGTGTTTTCATTCTATTATGGGGAGCAGGAGAGGTTTTCTATGGGGATTTGCTGCTGCTCTGAACATTTCCTGACATGGACAGAGGGGGCAGCAGAGAGCACTGTGTCAGACTGGAGAGAATACACCACTTCCTGCAGGACATACAGCAGCTGATAAGTGCTGGAATACTGGAGACACTTTTTAATAAGACATGTACAAATCTTTATAAAATTTTCTGAAACCAGTTGATTTAAAAGAAAAAAAAAAATTGAGCACTGATCCCTAGACCTACAGTCGTCTGCATCGCTTATTACAAAGCTTGACCATCGTGCGGCCATGTTGTTAATCAGCTGTTGACCGCACATTGTCTAGTACACGAGCAGGCTTTTGCTTCGTCGGCTGATCACTGGTTCTATTACACTGGGACAATATCTGCCTGATAAAAAGCTATCACTTTACGTTGATGATTCTCTGTGCAAGTAAAGAGCGTCACTGTATGGCGTCACATATAGGACTGGAACAGGTCCCCCCCAATCGATAGGACTGCACAGAACCGAATGTCCTTCATAAAAGATGTTATTGCTGAGGCTGCAGAACTGGATCCATCCATACATCCACAGCTCATACAGTCAGAGACATTTCTCCTATCGCTTCTTATATTACAGTTATGATAGCAGCTGTCATGCGGCCAACACTAAGAATCTGCCCGTCCCCTCCTGCCCGCAGATCACATTCACCCGGGTCACAGGCGACCACATACTGCTTAGGCTGGATTTCCACTTGTCACATTATAAAGGATATTAACAGAGCCAAGCCTATTCATAAAAATTATTAAAAAAAAAAGTTTGACATTTCAGAATCAATCCCTTATTCCTAGGTGTCTGCTTGCAGTCAGTGAATGGAAGCCTCAGTTGCCTGTCCTTATCTGATCGCCTCATTGATCCATAGGATGGTTAACGCTCCTGGGTCACCCAAATGTGAATGTGTCTTACTTGGACGGAGGTAGAAGGGTTTTATTATTGGACAATAATGTAATAGGCCCCTGAGATCAGCTGATTAATGACACCATTTTTTCAGGACTAAAAAAAAGTCATTGTTTGTCGCATCAGACAACAGTGCCGATAATCCAGTGATCATTCAGATCCAAGACAGGTTGGTCCATCTAGAAGGCACAAGCCGCTGCCAGACACCTCAGCATCTTCCAGACACTTTTTGCTACTGTCACTTACACTTAAACGCTGTGTTTAAGGGGTTAACGACAGGCTGCAGCGCAATCTCTGCAGCCTGTCATTAACTGAGGCCCCACATGCTATGAGGCACACTCCACTCCGCAGCACGCTTCATAACCCAGGATGTACCTGTATGCCCAGGGTCATCTGGTGACAGCCAGCCAGTGCGTACAGGTAGGTCCTAGGTCGTCTAGGGGTTAATGATAAGGAGCTGAAATGCAACACAACTGTTCCCCTCTGCCCCTAATATCAGAGGATACTGTAAATGTCAGCTAGTGTCATGGCGTGAGTCACCCAGGTTAGTGAGGTCATTTCACACAAGAGGCTTCTCGCGGACACAGCATATGGCCGGTAATTTCTGGAGTTCATATCCGATCCCTAGAGAGCTGTCTGACATCTTAGCGGCTGAGCCTGTGGCTGCACGCTGCGTTACATAGAGGTACTAGACATGGAGGAGAGTGTCAGGGGCCCATAGTTTCCTACTGGAAATCATGGATGACCTTAAGTTACAAGCAGCTGTGACGCTGCATCCTCTCCGCTGGTGAAAGGCATGGACCCCGCAGCCAAGGCCGACAGCTGTCTGTATGGGAATGACGGTGGTGATGACTCCCGGTGTGCCCGTCTGCTGCCCGGCTACACATATACTCACTCTGTGCAACCAGAGAACAACACTCAGTGCCAGAAACATTCAAAACCCAATCAAGACTGCAACTCCCATGATGGAGGGGTCACCACTGCCGGTCATTGTGTCCAGGGCCGATTCCGGGGTCTCCGCCGCCTGAGGCAAACCGCAGGCGGCCGCCCCCTCACTAGCTCCCCAAACCCCCCCCCCCCCCAGGACCACAACGCGTACCCAGCACCCCCCTATACAAACACCCCCAACCCCCCCACACGCTCCAGCCATGCATCCACTCACCTGTCCTGCCGCAGCACTCCCGTCACCAACGCTCACTGCTGTCCCCTGCCGGGCTCCTGCGCCGTCAGTCAGCGGCTGTCATCGCCGCCATCCCGCCGCCAACGATAACCGCTGTCCCAGCTCATCGCGGCCCCCGCTGACCCCGGGCACTCACAACTTGCTGGAGGACCATGAAAGATGCTGACTTGACAGCGCGGGAGCTCGGCGGGGGACAGCGGTGAGCGTTGGTGGCGGGACCGGACGGCTGTCGCAGGACAGGTGAGCGGCTGCAGGGCCGCAGAATCTGCCACCTGAGGCGGAATACTCATTCCGCCTCATGGCAGAAGCGGCCCTGATTGTGTCACTGCAACAGGTTGGGAACATTGGTAGAATCCTTATAGAAAAAGGAAGCAGACAACAACAGGGGTGAGGGGCCACATTGTCCAGCTGCTGTATTAGAGGGGGAGCACAGTAATATGTATACATGGGAGTATAAGGTGGACATCCACCTGCACTAGCCTCTCATTCATCAGACACATGTATGCTCAGGTTAGCAAGGGGTGCATATGTTCTTACTAGAAGGGAAATAAGCCAAAGTTCTCCTGGGTTCCATACTGGTGCAGTTAGTAGTTTGCTCCATGGTCCAGTAAGACTGTTATGAGCACTAACTACCCTCATAGCACCGATCCAGCCCACCCCCCGCTGACATACTGCATTCATCATCATTAGAAAGGGGCGGGGCGTCTCAAGGAAACTCAAGTAGCCAAGACGGGACTTCACGTCTCAAGCCGCAGCTCAGACCAGGAAGAGGCAGCAGGATGGGAGAAAGGGGCAGCATGATATGGGACCTGGCGCTGGAACCGGGGAGGTAAGTGGACAGCGGCGTCTATATCCACCCCCTCCCCGGCCATACGCTAAAAATACCGCCAGCCCGGAGTACCCCTTTAATGGAATCACATTTATTACGCAATAGTGGCCTGCTTTTGCCGTCACACAAGAACTAAAGTGGAAAAACACACTACAGGCTGGTCCAACTTTGCTGTAATGTCCTTAAAGACCATCAGGTACAACCTATTTAATCTGACCCAGGGATAGAACGGCGCCGTCAGGGGGAAGCTGGTGCCGCGGCCTGGTTCCCGTGTATGGCACCGTTTTATCCAAGGGTACCAAGTTGGGCCGCCCCCAGTGGTAGGAAACCCCCGCCCCTCTATGACGCGGCTCCATTGATTCTAATGAAGTCGCGTCATAGAGGGGAGGGAATTCCCTCCCACTGGGGGCGGCCCAACCTGCCTCCAGTTCTTCAGCCCCGGCCCGGTACCAGTGGATAGAACGGCGCCGTACATGGGAAGCGGGCCGCAGTTCAAAAAACAGACCGCGGCACCGGTTTCCCCGTGACAGCACTGTTCTATTCCTGGGTCAGATTAAAGAGGATGTACCTGATGGTACATCCTCTTTAAAACAAGTCTCACTGAGGCCGAGTAGTGTGTATGGCCTCCATGTACCTGTATGACCTCCCTGCAAGTCCCGGGCATGCTCTTGATGAGGTGCCTGTATGACCTCCCTGCAAGGCCCGAGCATGCTCTTGATGAGGTGCCTGTATGCCCTCCCTACAAGGCCCGGGCATGCTCCTGATGAGGTGTATGACCTCCCTACAAGGCCCAGGCATGCTCCTGATGAGGTGTATGACCTCCCTACAAGGCCCGGGCATGCTCCTGATGAGGTGTCTGTATGACCTCCCTACAAGGCCCAGGCATGCTCCTGATGAGGTGTATGACCTCCCTACAAGGCCCGGGCATGCTCCTGATGAGGTGTCTGTATGACCTCCCTACAAGGCCCGGGCATGGTCCTGATGAAGTGGCTGTATGACCTCCCTACTAGGCCCGGGCATGCTCCTGATGAGGTGTATGACCTCCCTACAAGGCCCGGGCATGCTCCTGATGAGGTGTCTGTATGCCCTCCCTACAAGGCCCGGGCATGCTCCTGATGAGGTGGCGGTATGACCTCTCTACAAGGCCCAGGCATGCTCCTGATGAGGTGTATGACCTCCCTACAAGGCCCGGGCATGCTCCTTTTGAGGTGTCTGTATGACCTCCCTACAAGGCCCGGGCATGCTCCTGATGAGATGTATGATCTCCCTACAAGGCCCGGGCATGCTCCTGATGAGGTGTATGACCTCCCTACTAGGCCCGGGCATGCTCCTGATGAGGTGGCTGTACGACCTCCCTACAAGGCCCGGGCATGCTCCTGATGAGGTGTCTGTATGACCTCCCTACAAGGCCCGGGCATGCTCCTGATGAGGTGTATGACCTCCCTACAAGGCCCGGGCATGCTCTGCTCCTAATGGGGTGTCTGTATGACCTCCCTACAAGGCCCGGGCATGCTCTGCTCCTAATGGGGTGTCTGTATGACCTCCCTACAAGGCCCGGGCATGCTCTGCTCCTAATGGGGTGTCTGTATGCCCTCCCTACAAGGCCCGGGCATGCTCCTGATGAGGTGTCTGTATGACCTCCCTACAAGGCCCGGGCATGCTCTTGATGAGGTGCCTGTATGACCTCCCTGCAAGGCCCGGGCATGCTCCTGATGAGGTGTCTGTATGCCCTCCCTACAAGGCCCGGGCATGCTCCTGATGAGGTGGCGGTATGACCTCTCTACAAGGCCCAGGCATGCTCCTGATGAGGTGTATGACCTCCCTACAAGGCCCGGGCATGCTCCTTTTGAGGTGTCTGTATGACCTCCCTGCAATGCCCAGGCATGCTCCTGATGAGATGTATGATCTCCCTACAAGGCCCGGGCATGCTCCTGATGAGGTGTATGACCTCCCTACTAGGCCCGGGCATGCTCCTGATGAGGTGGCTGTACGACCTCCCTACAAGGCCCGGGCATGCTCCTGATGAGGTGTCTGTATGACCTCCCTACAAGGCCCGGGCATGCTCCTGATGAGGTGTATGACCTCCCTACAAGGCCCGGGCATGCTCCTGATGAGGTGTATGACCTCCCTACAAGGCCCGGGCATGCTCTGCTCCTAATGGGGTGTCTGTATGACCTCCCTACAAGGCCCGGGCATGCTCCTGATGAGGAGTCTGTATGACCTCCCTACAAGGCCCGGGCATGCTCCTGATGAGGTGTATGACCTCCCTGCAAGGCCCGGGCATGCTCCTGATGAGGTTTATGACCTCCCTACAAGGCCCGGGCATGCTCCTGATAAGGTGTCTGTATGACCTCCCTACAAGGCCCGGGCATGCTCCTGATGAGGTGTATGACCTCCCTACAAGGCCCGGGCATGCTCCTGATGAGGTGTCTGTATGACCTCCCTACAAGGCCCGGGCATGCTCCTGATGAGGTGTCTGTATGACCTCCCTACAAGGCCCGGGCATGCTCCTGATGAGGTGTCTGTATGACCTCCCTACAAGGCCCAGGCATGCTCCTGATGAGGTGTATGACCTCCCTACAAGGCCCGGGCATGCTCCTGATGAGGTGTCTGTATGACCGCCCTACAAGGCCCGGGCATGCTCCTGATGAGGTGGCGGTATGACCTCCCTACAAGGCCCAGGCATGCTCCTGATGAGGTGTATGACCTCCCTACAAGGCCCAGGCATGCTCCTTTTGAGGTGTCTGTATGACCTCCCTGCAATGCCCAGGCATGCTCCTGATGAGATGTATGATCTCCCTACAAGGCCCGGGCATGCTCCTGATGAGGTGTATGACCTCCCTACTAGGCCCGGGCATGCTCCTGATGAGGTGGCTGTACGACCTCCCTACAAGGCCCGGGCATGCTCCTGATGAGGTGTCTGTATGACCTCCCTACAAGGCCCGGGCATGCTCCTGATGAGGTGTATGACCTCCCTACAAGGCCCGGGCATGCTCTGCTCCTAATGGGGTGTCTGTATGACCTCCCTACAAGGCCCGGGCATGCTCCTGATGAGGTGTCTGTATGACCTCCCTACAAGGCCCGGGCATGCTCCTGATGAGGTGTATGACCTCCCTGCAAGGCCCGGGCATGCTCCTGATGAGGTTTATGACCTCCCTACAAGGCCTGGGCATGCTCCTGATGAGGTGTCTGTATGACCTCACTACAAGGCCTGGGCATGCTCCTGATGAGGTGTCTGTATGACCTCCCTACAAGGCCCGGGCATGCTCCTGATGAGGTGTCTGTATGACCTCCCTACAAGGCCCGGGCATGCTCCTGATGAGGTGTCTGTATGACCTCACTACAAGGCCCGGGCATGCTCCTGATGAGGTGTCTGTATGACCTCCCTACAAGGCCCGGGCATGCTCCTGATGAGGTGTCTGTATGACCTCACTACAAGGCCCGGGCATGCTCCTGATGAGGTGTCTGTATGACCTCCCTACAAGGCCCGGGCATGCTCCTGATGAGGTGTCTGTATGACCTCACTACAAGGCCCGGGCATGCTCCTGATGAGGTGTCTGTATGACCTCCCTACAAGGCCCGGGCATGCTCCTGATGAGGTGGCCAATGGTCTCCTGAGTGATCTCCTCCCAGACCTGGACTAAAGCAGCCGCCAACTCCTGGATAGTCTGTGGTACAATGTGACGTTGGTGGAGGGAGCTAGGCATGATGTCCCCGATGTGCTCAATGGGATTCAGGTCTGGGGAACGGGCGGCCAGTCCATAGCTTCACTGCCTCCATCTTGCAGGAACTGCTGCCACTCTCCAGCCACATGAGATCTAGCATTGTCCTGCATTAGAAGGAACCCCAACCGCACCAGCATACGGTCTCACAAGGGCTCT